>NW_028127227.1:2500-20403 GCF_965231255.1 Vanellus vanellus | reverse complement strand
GCCTTCCTTTGTGCTATTGCTTTTTAAATTTTCTTCCTACTCCTGCATTTTAGTTTGCCATTACTATTTTCTAAGTTTTTCCTTGATTCTTTAATCACGGATGTTCTGAAGACTTTCTGTCAACATTTATCTCCTTTGCTGTCTCTATTTTTAATTATTTCTTGCCTTTCCTTAGTGCCCTCTCTTTTTAAATTTTCTTTTGAGATTGCCATCGCTATTTTTTGATTTTCTTTCTTATTTACTCAATCCTTGATCAAATTTTCTGCCTGAGCTCTTTCCCTCAGACACCTGTCCTCTCTTTGTTTGTGCCTCAGAGTTCTCTTATCGTCCTCTTTGCCATCTAGTGTGCTTCCCTTTGGTCCCCAGCCTCTCCGGACTACCTCCTCACGTCCCTGAGTCTTCTTTGGTCTCTCTCACCATGTCGCAACACCTATGGATGCTTTCAAGGTTGCCCTTAGCATACGTTTAGCTTTATCGCAGGCATCACACCGCTCTTGTTCCCTCGGAAGAGTTCCTGAGTCCGTATCTGCTACCCAGAGGGGGAAACCAAAGATTTCCCTAGTGTTTCTAGCTAGATCAGCAAAGCCTTAGACCGCAAGATGTAACAGCAACGTAGCAAACTTTGGCGGAACTCCTTCTTAGCGCAAGAACAGCTAGTAGTTTTGCATGACTTTGATACATTGTAACCTAACTAACTTAATGAACTTGTATAAGTAATAATAATGAAGATCGTATACTTAACATTATGAATTAGAGCGACTGTTTCGGTCAAGGGGAAACTATAATGCTTCAAAATGAAAAAAGGGACCGTTCTGCCCAGAATCATCAGAAGACAGATGACATACATCAACGGATGAGACAGAGAGATTCTGAAACTGCATAAGACGGTAAAATCATCTGCACTAAATCTGCAGTCATCAAAGAGGACACATAACCGTTGAACTATTTGATTGGTCAAGAGCCACACTGTTCACGTGAACATGTGCATGAATAGCTTACGAAATAGAATGTGAGGCTTTAAAAAGCACAGGAAAAGAACCCACGGGGTTCCTCTTTGGAGGCCCCGAGCTGTTAATAAATCAACTTTGTGACAGAACCTGGGGCACAAACCCTTTATTTACGGTCAGAGGCTAAGACCGGTTCCACCTAGACTCCTTTCTGAGGAGTTTAGAAAGCAAGGGGTTCCGGTCTGAACCTCGTGACTGCGGCGGGCAGGTGTTCCCAGACCGTTCTTCAAGACCCAGCCCAGTCCTTCCGTCCTCTCTTCCCTCGAGCTGTGCCTCTATTAGTTCCCTGGCCCTCCAATGACACGGTTACTCTGTCGAAATTCCATCATCATGTTCCCAGTCATTTTTCTGTCCCTCCGACTTCCGACACTTTCCCTGTGCTCCACATCCATCTTGTAGCTCTTTAGGTGGGGCCATCGTTGAGCCGTAGAGCACTCATTTGTTCTTCTACACTACCTAGGATTGCTGCGTTCAGTCTCCTGCGACCCGAGACCATGTGTACTCCACTCAGAGGATCACCAGAGTTCCTCCTCGTCATCCCCAAGCCTTCTTTGGTCCCTCAGCCCTCATAGACGCCCCTCTCCTCACCGTCAAGATGCTTCCGAGACTCTCCTCGATCTCCCCAGCACCTCATAGCACTTAATCTCCCTTTCTTTCGGTCCGTCAGAGCCTCTGTTTTTTCTTTGCCATTCAACGCTCCTTTATTTTTCTCTCTGCTATTGAGGGTATCACCATTAGGTGCTTCTCTCACTCATTCATCTATGATTGGCCCAGATGCGCTCCTGGAAGTCCGAGGCATCCGCCGTGGCTCCGAGCCTTATTTTCTTACTCTGCCCCCTCCTAATGCCTCTACTCTCTATAGCCATGCATTCCGAGTTTTTGTTGTCTTTTGCAATTTATTTTTGTTCTACGTACTCAGGTGTTAGTTAGAATGCTTCATACCATTTCTGATACTTTTATTGAATTTCCATGTGTTTTGGTGCTTTCTGTCCTTTTGGATTCATCTAGTTCTGTTAACGGTATCGGTCATGGAGAGGTCACGTAGGGCTGTAAATTGTCAACACTTTGCAGTAAATAATGTACGGTACAAGCAGAGATATTTTTGGGAAGGTTTTCTCACGGGATCTAGTTCCGCTTTGTCGTTCAATCCTATCCATAACATAATTCTGGCAGAAGGTAGGTAGTACGCACGGTCCCGCTAAAAGTAAAGCATGACCCCGTAGCTCTGTATTTTGTTTGAAAGGAAACTAAAGCACATAAATTTTGATGATAATATCAGCTTTACATTTAGTAAACTAGTGTCTTTTAGGGCTTAGTATAATTTCTAAATCTTTCTATCTACGCAATGGAACATTAAGTTGAATTACTTACCCGGTCACCTTGCTGACGCCATCGCTTCAGTCACAGTAGAAAAGCAGATATCGGCCTTTCTTGTAAACGCCACTTTCCCTGTTCAGTCCCTCACGTGCTGTAAACTTAAGGCTGACGAGAAAAGGAGCTGCTACCCCTGTGGCGGCCTTTATGGCTTCTGCTGGTCCATCCCACCCCTTCCCGGGGGGTTGTGGGAAGGGCGGAAGGCGGGGCCCGGGGTATATGAGCCACAGCCTCTGCTGACTGAGCTCATTCTGCAGTTGGGTGTCTCCGGTGTAGGTCTTTTGCAGATCCTGTGGTCAAATGTAGTTTTGGAGCTGGCTCAGCTGTTCGGGCTGGTGTGCGTTCACATTTAGAGAAGGAGAACTCATAAGTTCTAGGAAAGAACTTCCAGACTAGTTAATGTTCAGCAGTGTATTTAATAGAAAATAAAGGTGGGTTTTTTGTTTTTTTTTTTTTTTTTTTTAGGTTAGTAGTTTTATATTGAGCATTCAGGGATGGTAAGATGGTTTAATAGTACGTATTTCTTTTTTTTTCCAGGTACCCTGCATTTTCTTGGAATTCCTGACTTAATTGGAGATGGAACTTTGGGTTTTTCTCACCAGTTTTGTTACATACAGCGTAAGTTGCTAATATAAATTTTCTTAATAAGAGCAACGATAAGATTATCTAGTGGGCGCTAGGGTGAGCATCTTGTATACATCCGTATATGAAGTGTTAGCATTTCTCAAGAAAGTAGCAGAGATTCAAGGTATAGTGGTTTTCACTGGCTTTGTGGGTCTGTAACGCAGCCCAGAGTCCGTGGGAAGAAAGGAGCTGCCTGCAGGGCACGGCTCGGAAGAGCAGCTCCCGAGGGGCAGCTGACAAGAGGGGGTTCAGAGGCTCTCATACAGGGCAGGAGTTGTCTGGAAGAAGCGGGGTTCCTTCCCTGTCAGTTCAGGAGAAGAGAAGGGGGTTTTGAAGCTTTGGGATAGGGGAAAGGGAGGCAGGTTCCTCAGACTTTCTCAGAGGTTTTGCAGTTGGATTTGGGTGTCGATGAGGTCTGTTCCATTGCGGTCTCCTACATTTGAGGTGGGCCGGGTAGTATCGAGGAGGAGCATGTGACCAGTGACTTTATGCAAGCGCAATGGTAATTTTGTGTTTCTTTGGTGTCTTAGGTGCTGTAATTAATTGTGGCTTATGACTCTGGATTTGGTGGGGTTTTTTATTTCTTTATTTTGCAGATGATGGACCCAGTGACTGCAGGAACATACCAGCTAGCTGTTTTTTGCGTGTTAAGTCACGGATGGATTTGGACGCCCGGCCCTTTGAAAGATGAGTTGAAGAACAGGCACAGGAGAGGGGACAAGGGAGACAATTGTGGGAAAGGATTTGTAAAAGTTAGTGTAGGGCAGAGGGCTGTCGCGGAGCAATCCCCTTTAGGCAGGTAAGGGGAGCGGGTTACTCTTCAGCCCGACGGTAGCATGCGCCGGGCAGGGCGGTTCCAGCCTGTGTCTGCGGTGTCATCGGTGTGGTCTGTCTTTGGTGTATTAGACCTTTGTCGGTTCTCGATGTCGGGTTTATGCTCAAGCAGCAAGGCACGGCGTCTCAGGCGGCACCTCTGGAGTCTCGAACGCCTGTTCTCATCGGCATAGCGCCAGTCGGGCACCGCTTTTCTTGCATTAAAAGCCTAAAGCATGGATAGGTGCAGTGTCACGGAAGTGTCTGGACAGTCCTCATTTGCAACGCGGTTCCCAGCTGCTTGAGCAGCTCTGCTCTCTGGCCATCCGTTTTCAGGGCGCGGGCCTTCTGCCCTGCATCATTACGCTCTTAGGTCTTGAAGCCCGGCTTTCTGCATGTACATCTTCGCAGTTTGGCGAGTCGCTTCTTGTCACGGGTCGTGACGTTCTGCCTGTTCTCCGGGGTTTCTGTCGAGGCCCCTCACTTCACCATTACGGTCTCGCTCATCATTTTGCTTGATGACGTCTTTGGTCGAGGTGTCGTCATTCTCGCTGAGAGTTTTCCCTCATCTTTGAGGTACATTGTAGGATTTTGTGTAGCGTCAATCTGTCCATCTGTGTGTTTGTGTGGCTTGGAGCCGCCCTGCCCGGGGGTGTCGAGTCAGGGGTAGGTGGGATGGCAGTAAGAGTGTGTGCTTAACCCAGTGTTCTGGCTAGGCTGTTGGAGCCAAGGTGGTACAGTCACCTGGGATCGAGTAGCCATCGGCGGGTTGCGTGGGCAGCTTTTTTTGGTAATGTTCTTAGGGGCGCAGCAGAGCTATGAGGGAGAGGCTGTTAAGCAGTATCGACGGAGATTGCCTCTCCAAGGTATTGAGGCTGCTTTGTGTGGAGTTTAAGATTAGTGGGCTTTGGTTCTGGCAGGTTGTAGTTGGGCTGTAGATGACACTTGTCAATGGGAACATTTGTCATTATGAAGCTATCTCTCCGTCTCCAGGTGACTTCTTTTGATATTGTTTTTTCAGGCGCAGGGGGACGTGCTGTACGGGGCGATGTAGGAGAGCCGAGCGGAGCTCTGTCAGAAGGTGGGTAGGTGTGTGGTCTTAGAGGGAAGCTGTGAGCGGTGGCTCTGCGATGACTACATCAGGGTATTTTTCTGTTTCAGTTGGAAGCTTGAAGCAAGGAGCACCGTGGGATACGGGCACCAGGGCTGATTCAGTGCAGGTAAGATGAGTGATTGGGAAGCAGTTAGTTGTCTGGGTGTTGTATTGCCAGTGAAGTGATAAGCGACCGGTGTTGTTTGTGTCTTACAGGTGGCGCGCAAGGGTGAAGGCGGTGACCCAAAGCGGTAGAGGATGGGCCGGCGAGTTGTCACGTGGAAGGGGCGGGAGATGCGAATCGGTGGCCAGGGGCTACGGTTGAGGGCAGTGTCTCAGCATGTGCTGTATCTCTTGGATTTTTGCAGGTGCCGCACGCAGGCTCGGTGGGGTGCTGCCGCGTGCTGTCGAGCCGTAGGAGCAGGTGAGGGGGTTGTGGGCAGGGTAGGCGTCTCGTAGCAAAGTATTCTGTGGTAGCTCAGTGAAGCATTTCCCTTTGGATTTGCAGGTACTGTGCAGGCTGCATTTGGAATTGGAGGAGAATTTTAGGCGAGCTGTGTTGTAGAGAGGAGGCGCCTGGGGCTGGTGAGTTATTTAAATGCAATTGTAATTTTGTGACTCTTAAACGCTACAAACAATGAGCGTCACAGCAAGCGACTGTGGCATCAGTGGAGAGCAGGCGAGCGGAATGCTACGGCGCATCTGAGCTGGGGATGGCGCAGGAAAGGTATATGTTGACCGATGCGATGTTGACGGATGACGCTGTTGTCTGTAGATTCATGTGTGGTTTTGTTGTGTGAATAATTTTTTTTTTTTTTTTTTTTTTTCAGATGATGAAGAGAAACCTGGTGAATGCAGGATCAATCCACTTGGCTGCCTGTGGTGTTTTTCTTGTTGAGGATGGCTTCGGACTCATCGCTCTTTGAAAGATAAGCTGAGGAAATGTCGGTGGAAGCTGTTTGGGGGGGACGGGACAAGTTTGGGAGTCGCAGGGATGGCTTTTAAAGTTAGCGTAGGGCAGAGGGCTGTCGCGGAGCAATCCCCTTTAGGCAGGTAAGGGGAGCGGGTTACTCTTCAGCCCGACGGTAGCGTGTGCCGGGCAGGGCGGTTCCAGCCTGTGTCTGCGGTGTCATCGGTGTGGTCTGTCTTTGGTGTATTAGACCTTTGTCGGTTCTCGATGTCGGGTTTATGCTCCAGGAGCAAGGCACAGTGCCTCAGGCGGCACCCCTGGAGTCTCGAACGCCTGTTCTCATCGGCATAGCGCCAGTCGGGCACCGCTTTTCTTGCATTAAAAGCCTAAAGCATGGATAGGTGCGGTGTCACGGAAGTGTCTGGACGGTCCTCATTTGCGGTGCGGTTCCCAGCTGCTTGAGCAGCTCTGCTCTCTGGCCATCCGTTTTCAGGGCGTGGGCCTTCTGCCCTGCATCATTACGCTCTTAGGTCTTGTACATGCAGAAAACCGGGCTTCATCTTCGCAGTTTGGCGAGTCACTTCTTGTCACGGGTCGTGACGTTCTGCCTGTTTTCCGGGGTTTCCATCGAGGCCCCTCACTTCACCATTACGGACTCGCTCATCCTTTTGCTTGATGACGTCTTTGGTCGAGGTGTCGTCACTCTCGTTGAGAGTTTTCTCTCATCTTTGAGGTACATTGTAGGATTTTGTGTAGCGTCAGTCTGTCCATCTGTGTTTGTGTGGCTCGGAGCCGCCCTGCCCGGGGGTGTCAAGTCAGGGGTAGGTGGGATAGGAGTAAGAGTCTATGGTTAACATGTTGCTGTGTCCAGGCTGTTGGGGCCAAGGTGGTACAGTCATCTGGGATCGCGTAGCCATCAGCAGGCTGTATGGACAGTGCTTCTATTAGTGGTTTTTGAGATGAGCCGTGCCACGTTGGACGTGCTGGTCAGCAGTAGTGCAGGAGTCTGCACCTTAAAAACCAAAAAGGCTGCTTCGTATGGCACTTTGAGTTTGTTATTTTTTTTTTCTTATGACAGGCTGTAGTTGGAATCTAGATAGTATTTGTAATTGGGAATGTGACCATCGGAATGAGGAAGCCATCGCTTCCCAGGTGACTCGTTTGATGTTGTTTTTCAGATGCAGAGGGACAAGCTGTGCAGGGCGATGTAGCAGAGCCAATCGGAGCACTATAAGAAGGCGGGTCGCCATGTGCGGCATTAGAGGGAAGATGTGAATGGTGGCTCTATGACAGCATTTATGGTATCCTTTTTTTCAATTTCAATCCCTGAAGCAACGAGCTGACTCAGTGGCTGATTCTGTCCAGGTGACCGGCGATCGGCAGGCTGAAGTATCAGTTGTTTTTCAGGCCAGTCAAGTTTTAAGGAACCTGTGCCGCTTGTATTTTACAGGTGGGGTGCAAGACCGAAAGCGGCAATCCAAAGTGACGGAGGCTGGGCCGGCAAGCTGTCAAGGTAAAGCAGCGGGAGATGGGAATTGTTATCCACAGCCTAAAGTTTCAGACTGTATCTCAGCATGTGCTGCTCTGCTTGTGTTTTTGCAGGTGCCACACATAGGCTCAGATGAACAATGCCACAAGCCCGTGAACGGTTCGAGCCGGCGAGGCCGTCGCGGGCCCCTTTAGTGTCTAACAGCAAAGTATCACGTGTCAGCTCAGTCAAGCTTTTCTCCCTTTTACTTTGCAGGCACTGTGCGGGCCGCCTTTGGGAGCGGGCGAGGGTTTGAGGCGAGCCAGGTAGTCGAGAGGAGGCACACAGGGTCAGTGACTTCTTGCGAGCGCAACGGTAATTTTGACTCTCTCGGTCTTTTAGGTGCCACAAATGATGACCGTCTGCACAGGAGAAGAAACGGAAGGATGTCAAGGAGTATTCTAAACCTACTTAAGTGACTCAAAGCTGGGGTGTAGAAGAACAGGTATACCATACTAATCATTGTTTAGTCTCGTGTGCTTGACAGGCAGACCATCTGCGTTTTGATAACATAGGCCTGCGAGAGACTCGGAAGCACCCCGTTGGACAAGCTTGAGATTCCTGCCCCTCCTGTGGGAAAGGGCAAAGCGCGGCAGCGAACTCTGGCCGCGCAATCCCCAATATACAGGTGCAAACAGCACATTTGGCGATCCTCGAGCACAGACAGATCGGTGCCTGGATCTGTGCTCGTGTGCCTCTGCCCAGGCCCCACTTTGGGAGTTTCCTGGCTGGTGATGTAATGACAAAAAACTTACTCGTCGCACTTCACCTGTGTTTTTGTGGCTCTTCCTGTGCCCTGCCCGTGTTGGCTCACACGCAGCCGCAGCATTCGACTTTGTAGTCGACACGGAGCAGGTAATCAGAAATGCAGCGGCGCTTCTGAGGAGGGGCGTGTTGCGGTAAAGGTCCGTGTTGACTGACGTGATGCCGACTGACGGCAGTGTTGTGTGCTGTTTGGGTCTTTCTTTAAAGGTGATGAAGAGGAGACTGGTGACAGCCGCATGAATCCTGTCGGCGGACGGTGGTTTTCCTCGTTGCGAATGGATTAAGCCTCCCGGCCCTCTGAAAGATAAGTCGAGGGAGCGGCACCGCGGTGGGGTCGGGGGAAGGTGGGGACGAGGTCGGCAATTGCAGGGACAGGTTTTAAAGGTAGCGTAGGGCAGAGGGCTGTCCAGGAGCGGTCCCCTTTGGGCAGGTAAAGGGGGAGCAGGTTACTCCTCAGCGCAACGCTAGCATGTGCCGGGCAGGGCGGTTTCAGCCTGTGTCTGTTGTCGTATAGTCCGTGTGATACGTCTTATGTGTCATAGAGCTTCCTCAGTTCTTAATGTCCTCGTTGCTCTTTGCACGAGGAGCATGACACATGTCTCAGGCGCAGCCCGTGGGGTTCAATCGCCAGTACTCATCAGCACGGTGCCAACCGGGTGTTACTCTTGTCGCTTTATGAGCTTAAAGCGTGGATCGGTCTTGATCGGAAGACTTTTCGGTCGCTCCGCTTTTGTAGCATCGTTCCCGGCTGCACGAGCAGCTCTGCTCTCTACCCATCCATTTTCAGGGACCGTGTCTCGTTCCCTTCATCCTTATGTTTGTAGGGCTTGAAGCCGGGCTTCGTGCACATACATCATCTCGGTTTTGAGAGTCATTTCTCGTCACAGGCCTTGGAGTCCTACTTTTTTTTTTTTTTTTTTTTTTAATTGGGGGTGTTTCCCAGAGCCTCCTCCCATCACCGTTGCGGTCTTGCAGGTCTTCTTGCCCGACAACGACTTCCATCCCGGTGTCATTCTTCTCACTGAGAGTTTTCTCTCACCTTTGAGGCACATTGTTTGTGGTGTTCTGTGTAGTATCTGTGCATGTCTGCGTGGCTCGGAGTCGCCCTGCCCAGGGGTGTAGAGTCAGGCATAGGTGGGATAGCCGTAATATTCTACAGTTAATATGTTGGTGTGTCGAGGCAATGTCGGTAAGGTTATTTCGGACCGAGCGGCCGTCAGCGGGTTTTGCAAACAGGTTTTTCATTAACGCTTTATGGGGAAGGGCAGAGCTCTGCAGGAGGGGCCGTTCAGCGGTAGCGCCGGAGACCGCATCTCAAAGAAACAAAGGCTGCTATGCGTGGGGCTTGAAGTTTGTGGGTGTTTTTTCTGGCGAGCTGCCAGATGACGTTTCTAAATAGGAACCAGACTTAAGCATTATGAAGCTATCTCTCTGCGTCCAGCTGATCGTCGATGTTGTTTTTTCAGACATAGCGGGACCAGCTGCGCAGGGTGACGCAGCAGAGCCGAGCGGAGTACCGTGAGAAGGTGGGTCATCGTTTCCGGTATTAGAGGGAAGATGTGACCGCTGCCTCTGCGAGTGCAGTTACACTTGGTTGTTTTGTTGTTGTTTATCCCCAGTTTGAATTCTTGATTCTGTCAGGTGCTAGAACAATGACGGTCACAGCATCCAACTCGGGAATCCGTGCAGAGCAGGTGAGCAGTAGACCACGGCGTGTCCGAGGCAGGGGCTGTTACACGAGAAGTTTATGTTGACCGGCGCGATGCTTCCCAACGGCAGTATTGTGTGTGCATTTTTTTTGTTTGTTTTTGCAGGCGATGAAGAATCTATCAACTGCAGGATTAATGCTGTTTGCCAATCGGGGTTTTTTTTCATCGAGGATGGCTTTGGAGCCCGGGCTCTCGGAAAGCTCAGCGGATGGACTGGCGGCCAAGATTGTTTGGGGAGGGAGGGGACAGGGTCAGCAACCGGAGAGATGGGTTTTAAAGTTACTGTAGGGCAGAGGGCTGCCCCGGACCGGTCCCCTTTGGGCAGGTAAAGAGAGGGGGTTACTCTTCAGCGTGAGGGTAACCTGCACCGGTCAGGGCATTTCCGGCTCATGTTTGTCATCACGTAGTTTGCACGGTCTGTTTTCTGTGTCTTGCGTAATACCTTCTTCTGGTCTCAAAGTCTCCATTGCTCCTTTTTTGATCAGGAGGCACCTCGCTGGCCCTCCAGAGTGTCTAGAGAGCATCACCTCATCAGCGTAGTGCCTGTCGAGCAGTTCTCGTCTCGATAGTCTACTTTAAAGCGTCCTTCCTTCCAGCGCGTATTATGTTGCGGATCTTTCCGATCGGTCTCCACTTGCGGCGGCAAGCCAGGCGGCACGTGCGGCTCCGTCGTTGAGATTCCCGTTTCCACAGAGTAGTCTTCTGGGGTTTCGTTCCCATGTCCTTAAGAGGTTCAGGTCTTAAAGCCTGCCGTCTCATGCATCCACCGTGATGATTTTGGCGGCTGCTTTCTCTCACAGGCGGCAGCCGTCGCCTCTCTTGCAGGGCAGCTATAAGGTATTGACGTCACCGTGGCACCGTAGGGCTTCTGCGCCGGCATCATCAACCCTACGGGAGTTGTTCTCACCCACAGTCTTATAGTGTCTCACGGTCACTCTTGCAGCCTCTGCACGTGCCACGGGTCTGCGTGCGCCACCTAGCTTCAAGCACACTTAGCATCACGGATGTATCTGGAGGGTTACCTTCCGGGAGGCGATGTGGCCTGGAAGGACCGCTCTGCTTTTGTACTTTCTAGTTCCATAGAGATGTTCTATGGCATCTCATCCGCATGTCTTTTTGAGGTAAGGTCCTAAAGCCAAGCTTCTCAGGCACGTGTCATTCTAGAGTCGCATTGTAGCACGGCGCTGTAGTTCGGACTGCCATCCGAGACCGCCTAGCCAGGCAGCGCTTACTTTTTCTTTTGCTTTGTAAAGCTCAGTATTTGGGTATGCGTCACATCGTACCGCCCCGTAATCGTCTCGGCTGCTATCAGAGACCACTTCGCAGCGTAACTCCCCATCTTGCGTTTTGTGTCGGACCGTTCTGCGTTTGAATGGGTATGGCATTGTTTGGCTCTATTGGTTTTGCATTGTACCGCCCTGTAATTGTGTCAACCTTCATCTGAGACCGTTTTACATTGTAACGGCCCGTATCGCGTTTTGTCTCACATCGTGCCACTCCGTAACTATCTCGACCGCCACGCGAGACCGTCTCGCTTCATACTGCCCCCTACTGCTTTTTTTTTTTTTGTGTAGGATCAATCTGTACCGGAGTGCACGTTGCATTGTTTGGCATTGTATTGGCTTTGCATCGTATAGCTCTGTAACGGTCTCGACTGCCATTTGAGACCGTCTTGTATTGTATCACCCCGTATCGCATCGTGTCTCACATTGTATAGCTCTGTAACGGTCTCGACTGAGATCGGAGATGGTTTTGCATTGTACAACCCTGTATTTCCTTTTTTTTTTTAATTGGATCATCCCCTATTTGAATGCCTATTGCACTGTCCCTCTCTGTAGCGGTTGTGCATTGTATTTCTCTGTAATAGTCTTGACTGACATTGGAGAGCATCTCATATTGTGCAGGTCTACTTTGTATCGCATCGTGATGCTCCGTAACCGTCTCGCCCGCCAGCAGAGACCATCTGGCTTTGTGTCACCCTGTATTGTGTGTTGTTATTAGATCACTGGTTTTTTGAGTGTGTATTGTATTGTTCTGCTGAGTATCAGTTTTGCATTGTACCGCCGTGAAATTGTCTTGACCCACATCTGAGGCGGTCTCGCATCGTACCACCCTCTATTGCGGTTTTGTTATTGGAGCGTTCCGTATTTGACTGCCTAGTGCCTCGTTCGGCTCCGTATGGGATTTGCCTCGTCTGGGTCTGCGTCGGTGTCTACCACCATCCAAGAGCGTCTCGCATCGTATCGCCTCATATTGTTGTTTGCCTTTTGTCGGCACCCCTCCGTAGTCATCTGGACCGCCGCCGGAGACGATGTCACGTCGCACCACCCTGTAACCGTCTCAACTGCCGTCAGAGATGGACCTGTATTCTATCACCCTGTATTGTATTTTGTCTCAATGGTGCTCTAAGGGCACGTCAAGTTGTTTGGCTTGTGTGAACATTACGTGGCTCTATCTTTGTATGTATCATATGATATTGTGTAGGCAGCATAGATGGTTAAAGGGTCTCCATCTCTCTGCATGTGGCCAGGAAGGGAGTGAATTACAACCAGATTGTGAGGTAAGATAAGGTAAGACATCAATGCATTTGTGGTTTTTATGCAGTTGTTGTAGGCGACTTGCGGTAAGTGTGTAGAACGAGCAGATGGGGCTCTGAGCAGTCAGGGATTTGCAGGCTTGTAGGGCAAATAACTGGGATAAAAAAAAAAAAAAAACAAAAACAAAAACAAAAAAAAAAACCAGCTAGGGGATGTATTTCTTTCCCCTGGTTGGTTTTTTTTTTTTTTTTCCCCCCAGTCTTGGCCGCTCTGCGAGGTGATGTTTATTGTCATAGTTTTGGTAGATGTCAGGCACGGGTCGGGGCTTTTGCAGGCAGGGTCACTTGCGAGGCCGCTCTGGGTGGCGCCCTGGAGGAGCGCCGCAGAGACGGGCCCACGGCTGCTTTTGGCTGGCAGGTGGGAGAACGCAGGAGCCGAGCGGGAGGTTGGGCCTGTGTGGTTGCAGAAGGAGTGGGGTGTTTGGCAGGTGTATATGTATATTTTGGGGGTTGTGTTGACCCGCAGGCGGGCTGTGGAGTTGTGCGTGTTTTCCTTTGCAGGCTTGTAGGGCCAATAACTAGAATAAAAAACCCCAGCCGGGGGATTTTTTTTTTCTTCCCCCGGCTGGGTTTTTTTTCCCCGGTCCCGGCCGCTCTGCGAGGCGATGTTCATCGCCAAGGTTTGGGCGGAGGTCAGGCACGGGCCGGGGTTTTTGCAGGCAGGGTCACCTGCGAGGCCGCTCTGGGTGGCGCTCTGGAGGAGCGCCGCAGAGACGGGCCCACGGCAGCTTTTGGCCGGCAGGTGGGAGAAGGCAGGAGCCGAGTGGGAGGTGAGGCTTGTGGGGTAGCGGAGGGAGCAGGGTGTATTTTGGGGGTTGTGGTGACCCGCAGGCAGGCTGTGGAGTTGTGCGTGTTTTCCTTTGCAGGCTCGTAGGGCCAATAACTAGAATAAAAAACCCCAGCCGGGGGATTTTTTTTTTCTTCCCCCGGCTGGGTTTTTTTTCCCCGGTCCCGGCCGCTCTGCGAGGCGACGTTCATCGCCAAGGTTTGGGCGGAGGTCAGGCACGGGCCGGGGTTTTTGCAGGCAGGGTCACCTGCGAGGCCGCTCTGGGTGGCGCTCTGGAGGAGCGCCGCAGAGACGGGCCCACGGCAGCTTTTGGCCGGCAGGTGGGAGAAGGCAGGAGCCGAGTGGGAGGTGAGGCTTGTGGGGTAGCGGAGGGAGCAGGGTGTATTTTGGGGGTTGTGGTGACCCGCAGGCAGGCTGTGGAGTTGTGCGTGTTTTCCTTTGCAGGCTCGTAGGGCCAATAACTAGAATAAAAAACCCCAGCCGGGGGATTTTTTTTTTCTTCCCCCGGCTGGGTTTTTTTTCCCCGGTCCCGGCCGCTCTGCGAGGCGATGTTCATCGCCAAGGTTTGGGCGGAGGTCAGGCACGGGCCGGGGTTTTTGCAGGCAGGGTCACCTGCGAGGCCGCTCTGGGTGGCGCTCTGGAGGAGCGCCGCAGAGACGGGCCCACGGCAGCTTTTGGCCGGCAGGTGGGAGAAGGCAGGAGCCGAGTGGGAGGTGAGGCTTGTGGGGTAGCGGAGGGAGCAGGGTGTATTTTGGGGGTTGTGGTGACCCGCAGGCAGGCTGTGGAGTTGTGCGTGTTTTCCTTTGCAGGCTCGTAGGGCCAATAACTAGAATAAAAAACCCCAGCCGGGGGATTTTTTTTTTCTTCCCCCGGCTGGGTTTTTTTTCCCCGGTCCCGGCCGCTCTGCGAGGCGATGTTCATCGCCAAGGTTTGGGCGGAGGTCAGGCACGGGCCGGGGTTTTTGCAGGCAGGGTCACCTGCGAGGCCGCTCTGGGTGGCGCTCTGGAGGAGCGCCGCAGAGACGGGCCCACGGCAGCTTTTGGCCGGCAGGTGGGAGAACGCAGGAGCCGAGCCGGAGGTTGGGCCTGTGTGGTTGCAGAGGGAGTGGGGTGTTTGGCAGGTGTATATGTATATTTTGGGGGTTGTGGTGACCCGCAGGCGGGCTGTGGAGTTGTGCGTGTTTTCCTTTGCAGGCTCGTAGGGCCAATAACTAGAATAAAAAACCCCAGCCGGGGGATTTTTTTTTTCTTCCCCCGGCTGGGTTTTTTTTCCCTGGTCCCGGCCGCTCTGCGAGGCGACGTTCATCGCCAAGGTTTGGGCGGAGGTCAGGCACGGGCCGGGGTTTTTGCAGGCAGGGTCACCTGCGAGGCCGCTCTGGGTGGCGCTCTGGAGGAGCGCCGCAGAGACGGGCCCACGGCAGCTTTTGGCCGGCAGGTGGGAGAAGGCAGGAGCCGAGTGGGAGGTGAGGCTTGTGGGGTAGCAGAGGGAGCAGGGTGTATTTTGGGGGTTGTGGTGACCCGCAGGCAGGCTGTGGAGTTGTGCGTGTTTTCCTTTGCAGGCTCGTAGGGCCAATAACTAGAATAAAAAACCCCAGCCGGGGGATTTTTTTTTTCTTCCCCCGGCTGGGTTTTTTTTCCCCGGTCCCGGCCGCTCTGCGAGGCGACGTTCATCGCCAAGGTTTGGGCGGAGGTCAGGCACGGGCCGGGGTTTTTGCAGGCAGGGTCACCTGCGAGGCCGCTCTGGGTGGCGCTCTGGAGGAGCGCCGCAGAGACGGGCCCACGGCAGCTTTTGGCCGGCAGGTGGGAGAAGGCAGGAGCCGAGTGGGAGGTGAGGCTTGTGGGGTAGCGGAGGGAGCAGGGTGTATTTTGGGGGTTGTGGTGACCCGCAGGCAGGCTGTGGAGTTGTGCGTGTTTTCCTTTGCAGGCTCGTAGGGCCAATAACTAGAATAAAAAACCCCAGCCGGGGGATTTTTTTTTTTTCTTCCCCCGGCTGGGTTTTTTTTCCCCGGTCCCGGCCGCTCTGCGAGGCGACGTTCATCGCCAAGGTTTGGGCGGAGGACAGGCAGGGGCCGGGGTTTTTGCAGGCAGGGTCACCTTGAGGCTCCTGGAAATGGAGTTTTGGGGGAGCAGTCTGGTAGGTGATTAGTGTTTGTCACGTTTGGGAGTTGTGCGTAGTGGTAGTTCATGCTTATGGGGCAATGTTGTGGGGTGTCGGAGGAGATGGCTAGTGTGGAGGAGGAATGGGCATCTGTACACCTGTATGGCAAAATAATAGTCTTGGGAAGTGATGTGAGAAATATGGCATCAGAATCTGTACTAGTTTTTCTCTGGTTTGATTTTTAGAGGTCTGCAGCCTTTTCCAGAGGAGAACCGTTCACCCATTCCTTTGTGAGGGTAGGAAGTTTTGGAGGAGCTGTCACCCAGAAGATGGACCCTGACAGACTCGTGGAAAGAGCACGCATCCCTCAGGGGAGCGAGAACTATAAGAAGGCCTTTAGCTGTCACAGCAGGACCGGGAAGATGTCGACTGCTGCTATAGTGCCGAGGGTTACGGCGGAGCAGTTTCTGGAGTGTCTTTGTGCCTGCACAAAGTCCAAAGAGAGCATCAGATACTGCTAGCTATGCATTTAATGTGTGCTTAAGAACTGTAACAGCATAGTAAGAGTATATATTTTTTCTGGCACAACCCTTGTCATAGTCCTGTGCCGTACTTTCAAATGAATCTGTTGACAGAAGGGGACCAATTTAAAAAGACATTCAGGGCTGTGTTATTTAAAAGGTCAATGCAGAACTCACAGAGCCTGCAATGTCTCCTCTGACACGTCTATAATTAAGGATCATTAAATCACCCCTTTCCAAGTGAAAATGAAATAAATAAGCGATAGGATGTAAGTTGCTAGTGTTTGGCATTGTCAGCTGGGGCCGGTACAGGTAAGGAAGTTGCATCGGGGGTAAAAGAAGGTCGATGTACATATTTGCATGAGTATGGAGTCAAAGTAGGTGCTGACGAGGGAGCGCATGTAGTAGTTGCGGCCCCATCCAAGGTAACGGAAAATGTGGAGACGGCTCCCCGGGCTGGAAAATGTGCGTAATGTAGGAGTGCCCCTAGGATGATAGTAGTAGGACTCATTGAGGTGTATTGCTCAGAAGGTGTCAGTGTGAGCAGCGAGGAAGGGGAACAGCCACGACAACGCCAGGAAGTCCATCTGTTGAATAAATGCCAGGAGTGCGGTCAGCATCTGCAATTAATAAAATATTGTTTGCTCTCATCCTGCTCCTGTTTGTTTTTTGATGGATTTGGGACTCGGGTGGGTACATGCGACTCAGTGGTAGAGCGTGTATATGTCGGAGCGCCCCTGTGTGTGGTGGAGCATGGCTGAGAATTGTCAAGCACGTGACTATCTCACTGTGACGGGTTATTGAGCTCTGCGTGCGCAACGGTGATTAGTGAGAGCGTGTGCCTATCAAGCAGAGGTTTGAGAGCCCATTTATGGCCATTAGTAGCTGCAGGAACATGAATAAAGCGTAACCCTAATTGTCTATGTCAGGCACACAATAGAGCAGTACTCCTAAAGGTCAAACTTAGCGGCAGTTATCAGAAACGTAAGGAAATTTATGTAGGAAAGGTGGGCGGCCCCGTGGATGCGGGTTCCTAGTGCAGTGCTACACTTATTATTTTTAAGGTTTTCCCTGTAAACCACACACACAGCAGTATATACCCCACCAATGATCACCAATTACTGAAATTGCTGACCATCCACACACTAATTAATTACCTCCTCATTATGCAAATGAGCCAATTAAATATGCAAATTAGGTAATTTTTTTTTTTCACCTGAAACACATAAAACTAGATGAACACACACCTGACCAATGACACACACTAAAGCACAACAAAATAAAAACCATCATTACAATACCAACACCAAAACCTGCACAATACACATTACCACCCAACAACACAAAAACACCAACCTTTCTAAAAAAAAAATATGAAACAACAACTCCAAATCCAACTAAACCCCTATAAAACAGAAATCAAACACCCCACCCAAAAAAAAACGCAAAAAACACAAATAAATACCACAAACACTGTAAATCCAAACACAACATATATAAAATCTCCAAAAACAAACACAACATCCATAAAAAACCACATTACAGTGAAAGTTAATGACTCAGGTTAGGGTGTCAATTTACATGTGAGAGATTACAGTGTCAGGGGAGGAGTGAGAACTTAGCAGTTAGGGTGTCGGGTTAGGGGCTAGGGTTAGGGGCTAGGGTTAGGGTTACGGTGTCGGGTTAGGGTTAGGGTGTCGGGTTAGGGTTAGGGTGTCAGGTTAGGGTGTCGGGTGAGGGTGTCGGGTGAGGGTGTCGGGTGAGGGTTAGGGTGTCGGGTGAGGGTGTCGGGTTAGGGTTAGGGTTAGGGTTAGGGTTAGGGTTAGGGTTAGGGTTAGGGTTAGGGTTAGGGTTAGGGTTAGGGTTAGGGTTAGGGTTAGGGTTAGGGTTAGGGTTAGGGTTAGGGTTAGGGTTAGGGTTAGGGTTAGGGTTAGGGTTAGGGTTAGGGTTAGGGTTAGGGTTAGGGTTAGGGTTAGGGTTAGGGTTAGGGTTAGGGTTAGGGTTAGGGTTAGGGTTAGGGTTAGGGTTAGGGTTAGGGTTAGGGTTAGGGTTAGGGTTAGGGTTAGGGTTAGGGTTAGG
>NW_028127228.1:0-30368 GCF_965231255.1 Vanellus vanellus | reverse complement strand
GACGTTTGTCTTTTTTGCTCCAAACAGCGCCGAAAGTGAAAAAAGGTGCTTTTGAGGATAGAGTGCGCAGGAAAGCAGAGAGGGCCAAATTGTCTGGGGCATTTGAAGGGGTTCCAGGAGGCAGTGAGGACCAGCATCACTTTTCCCCGCTGGCACCTTTGCTCTGGCAGCAAAAGCTGGACGTTTGTCTTTTTTGCTCCAAACAGCGCCGAAAGTGAAAAAAGGTGCTTTTGAGGATAGAGTGCGCAGGAAAGCAGAGAGGGCCAAATTGTCTGGGGCATTTGAAGGGGTTCCAGGAGGCAGTGAGGACCAGCATCACTTTTCCCCTCTGGCACCTTTGCTGTGGCAGCAAAAGCTGGACGCTTGTCTTTTTTCCTCCGGAGGGCGCCGAAAGTGAAAAAAGGTGCTTTTGAGGATAGCGTGCGCAGGAAAGCAGAGAGGGCCAAATTGTCTGGGGCATTTGAAGGTGTTCCAGGAGGCAGTGAGGACCAGCATCACTTTTCCCCGCTGGCACCTTTGCTGTGGCAGCAAAAGCTGGACGTTTGTCTTTTTTGCTCCAAACAGCGCCGAAAGTGAAAAAAGGTGCTTTTGAGGATAGCGTGCGCAGGAAAGCAGAGAGGGCCAAATTGTCTGGGGCATTTGAAGGGGTTCCAGGAGGCAGTGAGGACCAGCATCACTTTTCCCCGCTGGCACCTTTGCTGTGGCAGCAAAAGCTGGACGTTTGTCTTTTTTGCTCCAAACAGCGCCGAAAGTGAAAAAAGGTGCTTTTGAGGATAGACTTTTCAGGAAAGCAGAGAGGGCCAAATTGTCTGGGGCATTTGAAGGGGTTCCAGGAGGCAGTGAGAAGCAGCATCACTTTTCCCCGCTGGCACTTTTGCTGTGGCAGCAAAAGCTGGACGTTTGTCTTTTTTGCTCCAAACAGCGCCGAAAGTGAAAAAAGGTGCTTTTGAGGATAGAGTGCGCAGGAAAGCAGAGAGGGCCAAATTGTCTGGGGCATTTGAAGGGGTTCCAGGAGGCAGTGAGAAGCAGCATCACTTTTCCCCGCTGGCACCTTTGCTGTGGCAGCAAAAGCTGGACGTTTGTCTTTTTTGCTCCAAACAGCGCCGAAAGTGAAAAAAGGTGCTTTTGAGGATAGAGTGCGCAGGAAAGCAGAGAGGGCCAAATTGTCTGGGGCATTTGAAGGGGTTCCAGGAGGCAGTGAGGACCAGCATCACTTTTCCCCGCTGGCACCTTTGCTGTGGCAGCAAAAGCTGGACGCTTGTCTTTTTTCCTCCGGAGGGCGCCGAAAGTGAAAAAAGGTGCTTTTGATGATAGCGTGCGCAGGAAAGCAGAGAGGGCCAAATTGTCTGGGGCATTTGAAGGGGTTCCAGGAGGCAGTGAGGACCAGCATCACTTTTCCCCGCTGGCACCTTTGCTGTGGCAGCAAAAGCTGGACGTTTGTCTTTTTTGCTCCAAACAGCGCCGAAAGTGAAAAAAGGTGCTTTTGAGGATAGCGTGCGCAGGAAAGCAGAGAGGGCCAAATTGTCTGGGGCATTTGAAGGGGTTCCAGGAGGCAGTGAGGACCAGCATCACTTTTCCCCGCTGGCACCTTTGCTGTGGCAGCAAAAGCTGGACGTTTGTCTTTTTTGCTCCAAACAGCGCCGAAAGTGAAAAAAGGTGCTTTTGAGGATAGACTTTTCAGGAAAGCAGAGAGGGCCAAATTGTCTGGGGCATTTGAAGGGGTTCCAGGAGGCAGTGAGGACCAGCATCACTTTTCCCCGCTGGCACTTTTGCTGTGGCAGCAAAAGCTGGACGTTTGTCTTTTTTGCTCCAAACAGCGCCGAAAGTGAAAAAAGGTGCTTTTGAGGATAGAGTGCGCAGGAAAGCAGAGAGGGCCAAATTGTCTGGGGCATTTGAAGGGGTTCCAGGAGGCAGTGAGAAGCAGCATCACTTTTCCCCGCTGGCACCTTTGCTGTGGCAGCAAAAGCTGGACGTTTGTCTTTATTCCTCCGGAGGGCGCCGAAAGTGAAAAAAGGTGCTTTTGAGGATAGACTTTTCAGGAAAGCAGAGAGGGCCAAATTGTCTGGGGCATTTGAAGGGGTTCCAGGAGGCAGTGAGAAGCAGCATCACTTTTCCCCGCTGGCACCTTTGCTGTGGCAGCAAAAGCTGGACGTTTGTCTTTTTTGCTCCAAACAGCGCCGAAAGTGAAAAAAGGTGCTTTTGAGGATAGAGTGCGCAGGAAAGCAGAGAGGGCCAAATTGTCTGGGGCATTTGAAGGGGTTTCAGGAGGCAGTGAGGACCAGCATCACTTTTCCCCGCTGGCACTTTTGCTGTGGCAGCAAAAGCTGGACGTTTGTCTTTTTTGCTCCAAACAGCGCCGAAAGTGAAAAAAGGTGCTTTTGAGGATAGACTTTTCAGGAAAGCAGAGAGGGCCAAATTGTCTGGGGCATTTGAAGGGGTTCCAGGAGGCAGTGAGAAGCAGCATCACTTTTCCCCGCTGGCACCTTTGCTGTGGCAGCAAAAGCTGGACGTTTGTCTTTTTTGCTCCAAACAGCGCCGAAAGTGAAAAAAGGTGCTTTTGAGGATAGAGTGCGCAGGAAAGCAGAGAGGGCCAAATTGTCTGGGGCATTTGAAGGGGTTCCAGGAGGCAGTGAGGACCAGCATCACTTTTCCCCGCTGGCACCTTTGCTGTGGCAGCAAAAGCTGGACGCTTGTCTTTTTTCCTCCGGAGGGCGCCGCAAGTGAAAAAAGGTGCTTTTGAGGATAGCGTGCGCAGGAAAGCAGAGAGGGCCAAATTGTCTGGGGCATTTGAAGGTGTTCCAGGAGGCAGTGAGGACCAGCATCACTTTTCCCCGCTGGCACCTTTGCTGTGGCAGCAAAAGCTGGACGTTTGTCTTTTTTGCTCCAAACAGCGCCGAAAGTGAAAAAAGGTGCTTTTGAGGATAGAGTGCGCAGGAAAGCAGAGAGGGCCAAATTGTCTGGGGCATTTGAAGGGGTTCCAGGAGGCAGTGAGAAGCAGCATCACTTTTCCCCGCTGGCACCTTTGCTGTGGCAGCAAAAGCTGGACGTTTGTCTTTTTTGCTCCAAACAGCGCCGAAAGTGAAAAAAGGTGCTTTTGAGGATAGAGTGCGCAGGAAAGCAGAGAGGGCCAAATTGTGTGGGGCATTTGAAGGGGTTCCAGGAGGCAGTGAGGACCAGCATCACTTTTCCCCGCTGGCACCTTTGCTGTGGCAGCAAAAGCTGGACGCTTGTCTTTTTTCCTCCGGAGGGCGCCGAAAGTGAAAAAAGGTGCTTTTGATGATAGCGTGCGCAGGAAAGCAGAGAGGGCCAAATTGTCTGGGGCATTTGAAGGGGTTCCAGGAGGCAGTGAGGACCAGCATCACTTTTCCCCGCTGGCACCTTTGCTGTGGCAGCAAAAGCTGGACGTTTGTCTTTTTTGCTCCAAACAGCGCCGAAAGTGAAAAAAGGTGCTTTTGAGGATAGCGTGCGCAGGAAAGCAGAGAGGGCCAAATTGTCTGGGGCATTTGAAGGGGTTCCAGGAGGCAGTGAGGACCAGCATCACTTTTCCCCGCTGGCACCTTTGCTGTGGCAGCAAAAGCTGGACGTTTGTCTTTTTTGCTCCAAACAGCGCCAAAAGTGAAAAAAGGTGCTTTTGAGGATAGACTTTTCAGGAAAGCAGAGAGGGCCAAATTGTCTGGGGCATTTGAAGGGGTTCCAGGAGGCAGTGAGGACCAGCATCACTTTTCCCCGCTGGCACCTTTGCTGTGGCAGCAAAAGCTGGACGTTTGTCTTTTTTCCTCCGGAGGGCGCCGAAAGTGAAAAAAGGTGCTTTTGAGGATAGAGTGCGCAGGAAAGCAGAGAGGGCCAAATTGTCTGGGGCATTTGAAGGGGTTCCAGGAGGCAGTGAGGACCAGCATCACTTTTCCCCGCTGGCACCTTTGCTGTGGCAGCAAAAGCTGGACGTTTGTCTTTTTTGCTCCAAACAGCGCCGAAAGTGAAAAAAGGTGCTTTTGAGGATAGACTTTTCAGGAAAGCAGAGAGGGCCAAATTGTCTGGGGCATTTGAAGGGGTTCCAGGAGGCAGTGAGGACCAGCATCACTTTTCCCCGCTGGCACTTTTGCTGTGGCAGCAAAAGCTGGACGTTTGTCTTTTTTGCTCCAAACAGCGCCGAAAGTGAAAAAAGGTGCTTTTGAGGATAGAGTGCGCAGGAAAGCAGAGAGGGCCAAATTGTCTGGGGCATTTGAAGGGGTTCCAGGAGGCAGTGAGGACCAGCATCACTTTTCCCCGCTGGCACCTTTGCTGTGGCAGCAAAAGCTGGACGCTTGTCTTTTTTCCTCCGGAGGGCGCCGAAAGTGAAAAAAGGTGCTTTTGAGGATAGCGTGCGCAGGAAAGCAGAGAGGGCCAAATTGTCTGGGGCATTTGAAGGGGTTTCAGGAGGCAGTGAGGACCAGCATCACTTTTCCCCGCTGGCACTTTTGCTGTGGCAGCAAAAGCTGGACGTTTGTCTTTTTTGCTCCAAACAGCGCCGAAAGTGAAAAAAGGTGCTTTTGAGGATAGACTTTTCAGGAAAGCAGAGAGGGCCAAATTGTCTGGGGCATTTGAAGGGGTTCCAGGAGGCAGTGAGAAGCAGCATCACTTTTCCCCGCTGGCACCTTTGCTGTGGCAGCAAAAGCTGGACGTTTGTCTTTTTTGCTCCAAACAGCGCCGAAAGTGAAAAAAGGTGCTTTTGAGGATAGAGTGCGCAGGAAAGCAGAGAGGGCCAAATTGTCTGGGGCATTTGAAAGGGTTCCAGGAGGCAGTGAGGACCAGCATCACTTTTCCCCGCTGGCACCTTTGCTGTGGCAGCAAAAGCTGGACGTTTGTCTTTTTTCCTCCGGAGGGCGCCGAAAGTGAAAAAAGGTGCTTTTGATGATAGCGTGCGCAGGAAAGCAGAGAGGGCCAAATTGTCTGGGGCATTTGAAGGGGTTCCAGGAGGCAGTGAGGACCAGCATCACTTTTCCCCGCTGGCACCTTTGCTGTGGCAGCAAAAGCTGGACGTTTGTCTTTTTTGCTCCAAACAGCGCCGAAAGTGAAAAAAGGTGCTTTTGAGGATAGCGTGCGCAGGAAAGCAGAGAGGGCCAAATTGTCTGGGGCATTTGAAGGGGTTCCAGGAGGCAGTGAGGACCAGCATCACTTTTCCCCGCTGGCACCTTTGCTGTGGCAGCAAAAGCTGGACGTTTGTCTTTTTTGCTCCAAACAGCGCCGAAAGTGAAAAAAGGTGCTTTTGAGGATAGACTTTTCAGGAAAGCAGAGAGGGCCAAATTGTCTGGGGCATTTGAAGGGGTTCCAGGAGGCAGTGAGGACCAGCATCACTTTTCCCCGCTGGCACTTTTGCTGTGGCAGCAAAAGCTGGACGTTTGTCTTTTTTGCTCCAAACAGCGCCGAAAGTGAAAAAAGGTGCTTTTGAGGATAGAGTGCGCAGGAAAGCAGAGAGGGCCAAATTGTCTGGGGCATTTGAAGGGGTTCCAGGAGGCAGTGAGAAGCAGCATCACTTTTCCCCGCTGGCACCTTTGCTGTGGCAGCAAAAGCTGGACGTTTGTCTTTATTCCTCCGGAGGGCGCCGAAAGTGAAAAAAGGTGCTTTTGAGGATAGACTTTTCAGGAAAGCAGAGAGGGCCAAATTGTCTGGGGCATTTGAAGGGGTTCCAGGAGGCAGTGAGAAGCAGCATCACTTTTCCCCGCTGGCACCTTTGCTGTGGCAGCAAAAGCTGGACGTTTGTCTTTTTTGCTCCAAACAGCGCCAAAAGTGAAAAAAGGTGCTTTTGAGGATAGAGTGCGCAGGAAAGCAGAGAGGGCCAAATTGTCTGGGGCATTTGAAGGGGTTTCAGGAGGCAGTGAGGACCAGCATCACTTTTCCCCGCTGGCACTTTTGCTGTGGCAGCAAAAGCTGGACGTTTGTCTTTTTTGCTCCAAACAGCGCCGAAAGTGAAAAAAGGTGCTTTTGAGGATAGACTTTTCAGGAAAGCAGAGAGGGCCAAATTGTCTGGGGCATTTGAAGGGGTTCCAGGAGGCAGTGAGAAGCAGCATCACTTTTCCCCGCTGGCACCTTTGCTGTGGCAGCAAAAGCTGGACGTTTGTCTTTTTTGCTCCAAACAGCGCCGAAAGTGAAAAAAGGTGCTTTTGAGGATAGAGTGCGCAGGAAAGCAGAGAGGGCCAAATTGTCTGGGGCATTTGAAGGGGTTCCAGGAGGCAGTGAGGACCAGCATCACTTTTCCCCGCTGGCACCTTTGCTGTGGCAGCAAAAGCTGGACGCTTGTCTTTTTTCCTCCGGAGGGCGCCGCAAGTGAAAAAAGGTGCTTTTGAGGATAGCGTGCGCAGGAAAGCAGAGAGGGCCAAATTGTCTGGGGCATTTGAAGGTGTTCCAGGAGGCAGTGAGGACCAGCATCACTTTTCCCCGCTGGCACCTTTGCTGTGGCAGCAAAAGCTGGACGTTTGTCTTTTTTGCTCCAAACAGCGCCGAAAGTGAAAAAAGGTGCTTTTGAGGATAGAGTGCGCAGGAAAGCAGAGAGGGCCAAATTGTCTGGGGCATTTGAAGGGGTTCCAGGAGGCAGTGAGAAGCAGCATCACTTTTCCCCGCTGGCACCTTTGCTGTGGCAGCAAAAGCTGGACGTTTGTCTTTTTTGCTCCAAACAGCGCCGAAAGTGAAAAAAGGTGCTTTTGAGGATAGAGTGCGCAGGAAAGCAGAGAGGGCCAAATTGTCTGGGGCATTTGAAGGGGTTCCAGGAGGCAGTGAGGACCAGCATCACTTTTCCCCGCTGGCACCTTTGCTGTGGCAGCAAAAGCTGGACGCTTGTCTTTTTTCCTCCGGAGGGCGCCGAAAGTGAAAAAAGGTGCTTTTGATGATAGCGTGCGCAGGAAAGCAGAGAGGGCCAAATTGTCTGGGGCATTTGAAGGGGTTCCAGGAGGCAGTGAGGACCAGCATCACTTTTCCCCGCTGGCACCTTTGCTGTGGCAGCAAAAGCTGGACGTTTGTCTTTTTTGCTCCAAACAGCGCCGAAAGTGAAAAAAGGTGCTTTTGAGGATAGCGTGCGCAGGAAAGCAGAGAGGGCCAAATTGTCTGGGGCATTTGAAGGGGTTCCAGGAGGCAGTGAGGACCAGCATCACTTTTCCCCGCTGGCACCTTTGCTGTGGCAGCAAAAGCTGGACGTTTGTCTTTTTTGCTCCAAACAGCGCCAAAAGTGAAAAAAGGTGCTTTTGAGGATAGACTTTTCAGGAAAGCAGAGAGGGCCAAATTGTCTGGGGCATTTGAAGGGGTTCCAGGAGGCAGTGAGAAGCAGCATCACTTTTCCCCGCTGGCACCTTTGCTGTGGCAGCAAAAGCTGGACGTTTGTCTTTTTTGCTCCAAACAGCGCCGAAAGTGAAAAAAGGTGCATTTGAGGATAGCGTGCTCAGGAAAGCAGAGAGGGCCAAATTGTCTGGGGCATTTGAAGCGGTTTAAGGAGGCAGTGAGGACCAGCATCACTTTTCCCCGCTGGCACTTTTGCTGTGGCAGCAAAAGCTGGACGTTTGTCTTTTTTCCTCCGGAGGGCGCCGAAAGTGAAAAAAGGTTCTTTTGAGGATAGAGTGCGCAGGAAAGCAGAGAGGGCCAAATTGTCTGGGGCATTTGAAGGGGTTCCAGGAGGCAGTGAGGACCAGCATCACTTTTCCCCGCTGGCACCTTTGCTGTGGCAGCAAAAGCTGGACGTTTGTCTTTTTTGCTCCAAACAGCGCCGAAAGTGAAAAAAGGTGCTTTTGAGGATAGACTTTTCAGGAAAGCAGAGAGGGCCAAATTGTCTGGGGCATTTGAAGGGGTTCCAGGAGGCAGTGAGGACCAGCATCACTTTTCCCCGCTGGCACTTTTGCTGTGGCAGCAAAAGCTGGACGTTTGTCTTTTTTGCTCCAAACAGCGCCGAAAGTGAAAAAAGGTGCTTTTGAGGATAGAGTGCGCAGGAAAGCAGAGAGGGCCAAATTGTCTGGGGCATTTGAAGGGGTTCCAGGAGGCAGTGAGGACCAGCATCACTTTTCCCCGCTGGCACCTTTGCTGTGGCAGCAAAAGCTGGACGCTTGTCTTTTTTCCTCCGGAGGGCGCCGAAAGTGAAAAAAGGTGCTTTTGAGGATAGCGTGCGCAGGAAAGCAGAGAGGGCCAAATTGTCTGGGGCATTTGAAGGTGTTCCAGGAGGCAGTGAGGACCAGCATCACTTTTCCCCGCTGGCACCTTTGCTGTGGCAGCAAAAGCTGGACGTTTGTCTTTTTTGCTCCAAACAGCGCCGAAAGTGAAAAAAGGTGCTTTTGAGGATAGCGTGCGCAGGAAAGCAGAGAGGGCCAAATTGTGTGGGGCATTTGAAGGGGTTCCAGGAGGCAGTGAGGACCAGCATCACTTTTCCCCGCTGGCACCTTTGCTGTGGCAGCAAAAGCTGGACGTTTGTCTTTTTTGCTCCAAACAGCGCCGAAAGTGAAAAAAGGTGCTTTTGAGGATAGAGTGCGCAGGAAAGCAGAGAGGGCCAAATTGTCTGGGGCATTTGAAGGGGTTCCAGGAGGCAGTGAGAAGCAGCATCACTTTTCCCCGCTGGCACTTTTGCTGTGGCAGCAAAAGCTGGACGTTTGTCTTTTTTTCTCCAAACAGCGCCGAAAGTGAAAAAAGGTGCTTTTGAGGATAGAGTGCGCAGGAAAGCAGAGAGGGCCAAATTGTCTGGGGCATTTGAAGGGGTTCCAGGAGGCAGTGAGAAGCAGCATCACTTTTCCCCGCTGGCACCTTTGCTGTGGCAGCAAAAGCTGGACGTTTGTCTTTTTTGCTCCAAACAGCGCCGAAAGTGAAAAAAGGTGCTTTTGAGGATAGAGTGCGCAGGAAAGCAGAGAGGGCCAAATTGTCTGGGGCATTTGAAGGGGTTCCAGGAGGCAGTGAGGACCAGCATCACTTTTCCCCGCTGGCACCTTTGCTGTGGCAGCAAAAGCTGGACGCTTGTCTTTTTTCCTCCGGAGGGCGCCGAAAGTGAAAAAAGGTGCTTTTGATGATAGCGTGCGCAGGAAAGCAGAGAGGGCCAAATTGTCTGGGGCATTTGAAGGGGTTCCAGGAGGCAGTGAGGACCAGCATCACTTTTCCCCGCTGGCACCTTTGCTGTGGCAGCAAAAGCTGGACGTTTGTCTTTTTTGCTCCAAACAGCGCCGAAAGTGAAAAAAGGTGCTTTTGAGGATAGCGTGCGCAGGAAAGCAGAGAGGGCCAAATTGTCTGGGGCATTTGAAGGGGTTCCAGGAGGCAGTGAGGACCAGCATCACTTTTCCCCGCTGGCACCTTTGCTGTGGCAGCAAAAGCTGGACGCTTGTCTTTTTTGCTCCAAACAGCGCCAAAAGTGAAAAAAGGTGCTTTTGAGGATAGACTTTTCAGGAAAGCAGAGAGGGCCAAATTGTCTGGGGCATTTGAAGGGGTTCCAGGAGGCAGTGAGAAGCAGCATCACTTTTCCCCGCTGGCACCTTTGCTGTGGCAGCAAAAGCTGGACGTTTGTCTTTTTTGCTCCAAACAGCGCCGAAAGTGAAAAAAGGTGAATTTGAGGATAGCGTGCTCAGGAAAGCAGAGAGGGCCAAATTGTCTGGGGCATTTGAAGCGGTTTAAGGAGGCAGTGAGGACCAGCATCACTTTTCCCCGCTGGCACTTTTGCTGTGGCAGCAAAAGCTGGACGTTTGTCTTTTTTCCTCCGGAGGGCGCCGAAAGTGAAAAAAGGTGCTTTTGAGGATAGAGTGCGCAGGAAAGCAGAGAGGGCCAAATTGTCTGGGGCATTTGAAGGGGTTCCAGGAGGCAGTGAGGACCAGCATCACTTTTCCCCGCTGGCACCTTTGCTGTGGCAGCAAAAGCTGGACGTTTGTCTTTTTTGCTCCAAACAGCGCCGAAAGTGAAAAAAGGTGCTTTTGAGGATAGACTTTTCAGGAAAGCAGAGAGGGCCAAATTGTCTGGGGCATTTGAAGGGGTTCCAGGAGGCAGTGAGGACCAGCATCACTTTTCCCCGCTGGCACTTTTGCTGTGGCAGCAAAAGCTGGACGTTTGTCTTTTTTGCTCCAAACAGCGCCGAAAGTGAAAAAAGGTGCTTTTGAGGATAGAGTGCGCAGGAAAGCAGAGAGGGCCAAATTGTCTGGGGCATTTGAAGGGGTTCCAGGAGGCAGTGAGAAGCAGCATCACTTTTCCCCGCTGGCACCTTTGCTGTGGCAGCAAAAGCTGGACGTTTGTCTTTATTCCTCCGGAGGGCGCCGAAAGTGAAAAAAGGTGCTTTTGAGGATAGACTTTTCAGGAAAGCAGAGAGGGCCAAATTGTGTGGGGCATTTGAAGGGGTTCCAGGAGGCAGTGAGAAGCAGCATCACTTTTCCCCGCTGGCACCTTTGCTGTGGCAGCAAAAGCTGGACGTTTGTCTTTTTTGCTCCAAACAGCGCCGAAAGTGAAAAAAGGTGCTTTTGAGGATAGCGTGCGCAGGAAAGCAGAGAGGGCCAAATTGTCTGGGGCATTTGAAGGGGTTCCAGGAGGCAGTGAGGACCAGCATCACTTTTCCCCGCTGGCACCTTTGCTGTGGCAGCAAAAGCTGGACGTTTGTCTTTTTTGCTCCAAACAGCGCCGAAAGTGAAAAAAGGTGCTTTTGAGGATAGAGTGAGCAGGAAAGCAGAGAGGGCCAAATTGTCTGGGGCATTTGAAGGGGTTCCAGGAGGCAGTGAGGACCAGCATCACTTTTCCCCGCTGGCACCTTTGCTGTGGCAGCAAAAGCTGGACGTTTGTCTTTTTTGCTCCAAACAGCGCCGAAATTGAAAAAAGGTGCTTTTGAGGATAGAGTGCGCAGGAAAGCAGAGAGGGCCAAATTGTCTGGGGCATTTGAAGGGGTTCCAGGAGGCAGTGAGGACCAGCATCACTTTTCCCCACTGGCACCTTTGCTGTGGCAGCAAAAGCTGGACGTTTGTCTTTTTTGCTCCAAACAGCGCCGAAAGTGAAAAAAGGTGCTTTTGAGGATAGACTTTTCAGGAAAGCAGAGAGGGCCAAATTGTCTGGGGCATTTGAAGGGGTTCCAGGAGGCAGTGAGGACCAGCATCACTTTTCCCCGCTGGCACTTTTGCTGTGGCAGCAAAAGCTGGACGTTTGTCTTTTTTGCTCCAAACAGCGCCGAAAGTGAAAAAAGGTGCTTTTGAGGATAGAGTGCGCAGGAAAGCAGAGAGGGCCAAATTGTCTGGGGCATTTGAAGGGGTTCCAGGAGGCAGTGAGAAGCAGCATCACTTTTCCCCGCTGGCACCTTTGCTGTGGCAGCAAAAGCTGGACGTTTGTCTTTTTTGCTCCAAACAGCGCCGAAAGTGAAAAAAGGTGCTTTTGAGGATAGAGTGCGCAGGAAAGCAGAGAGGGCCAAATTGTCTGGGGCATTTGAAGGGGTTCCAGGAGGCAGTGAGAAGCAGCATCACTTTTCCCCGCTGGCACCTTTGCTGTGGCAGCAAAAGCTGGACGTTTGTCTTTTTTGCTCCAAACAGCGCCGAAAGTGAAAAAAGGTGCTTTTGAGGATAGAGTGCGCAGGAAAGCAGAGAGGGCCAAATTGTCTGGGGCATTTGAAGGGGTTCCAGGAGGCAGTGAGGACCAGCATCACTTTTCCCCGCTGGCACCTTTGCTGTGGCAGCAAAAGCTGGACGCTTGTCTTTTTTCCTCCGGAGGGCGCCGAAAGTGAAAAAAGGTGCTTTTGAGGATAGCGTGCGCAGGAAAGCAGAGAGGGCCAAATTGTCTGGGGCATTTGAAGGGGTTCCAGGAGGCAGTGAGGACCAGCATCACTTTTCCCCGCTGGCACCTTTGCTGTGGCAGCAAAAGCTGGACGTTTGTCTTTTTTGCTCCAAACAGCGCCGAAAGTGAAAAAAGGTGCTTTTGAGGATAGCGTGCGCAGGAAAGCAGAGAGGGCCAAATTGTCTGGGGCATTTGAAGGGGTTCCAGGAGGCAGTGAGGACCAGCATCACTTTTCCCTGCTGGCACCTTTGCTGTGGCAGCAAAAGCTGGACGTTTGTCTTTTTTGCTCCAAACAGCGCCGAAAGTGAAAAAAGGTGCTTTTGAGGATAGAGTGAGCAGGAAAGCAGAGAGGGCCAAATTGTGTGGGGCATTTGAAGGGGTTCCAGGAGGCAGTGAGAAGCAGCATCACTTTTCCCCGCTGGCACCTTTGCTGTGGCAGCAAAAGCTGGACGTTTGTCTTTTTTGCTCCAAACAGCGCCGAAAGTGAAAAAAGGTGCCTTTGGGGATAGACTTTTCAGGAAAGCAGAGAGGGCCAAATTGTCTGGGGCATTTGAAGGGGTTCCAGGAGGCAGTGAGGACCAGCATCACTTTTCCCCGCTGGCACTTTTGCTGTGGCAGCAAAAGCTGGACGTTTGTCTTTTTTGCTCCAAACAGCGCCGAAAGTGAAAAAAGGTGCTTTTGAGGATAGAGTGCGCAGGAAAGCAGAGAGGGCCAAATTGTCTGGGGCATTTGAAGGGGTTCCAGGAGGCAGTGAGAAGCAGCATCACTTTTCCCCGCTGGCACCTTTGCTGTGGCAGCAAAAGCTGGACGTTTGTCTTTTTTGCTCCAAACAGCGCCGAAAGTGAAAAAAGGTGCTTTTGAGGATAGACTTTTCAGGAAAGCAGAGAGGGCCAAATTTTCTGGGGCATTTGAAGGGGTTCCAGGAGGCAGTGAGAAGCAGCATCACTTTTCCCCGCTGGCACCTTTGCTGTGGCAGCAAAAGCTGGACGTTTGTCTTTTTTGCTCCAAACAGCGCCGAAAGTGAAAAAAGATGCTTTTGAGGATAGAGTGCGCAGGAAAGCAGAGAGGGCCAAATTGTGTGGGGCATTTGAAGGGGTTCCAGGAGGCAGTGAGGACCAGCATCACTTTTCCCCGCTGGCACCTTTGCTGTGGCAGCAAAAGCTGGACGCTTGTCTTTTTTCCTCCGGAGGGCGCCGAAATTGTAAAAAGGTGCTTTTGAGGATAGCGTGCGCAGGAAAGCAGAGAGGGCCAAATTGTCTGGGGCATTTGAAGGGGTTCCAGGAGGCAGTGAGGACCAGCATCACTTTTCCCCGCTGGCACCTTTGCTGTGGCAGCAAAAGCTGGACGTTTGTCTTTTTTGCTCCAAACAGCGCCGAAAGTGAAAAAAGGTGCTTTTGAGGATAGCGTGCGCAGGAAAGCAGAGAGGGCCAAATTGTCTGGGGCATTTGAAGGGGTTCCAGGAGGCAGTGAGGACCAGCATCACTTTTCCCCGCTGGCACCTTTGCTGTGGCAGCAAAAGCTGGACGTTTGTCTTTTTTGCTCCAAACAGCGCCGAAAGTGAAAAAAGGTGCTTTTGAGGATAGCGTGCGCAGGAAAGCAGAGAGGGCCAAATTGTCTGGGGCATTTGAAGGGGTTCCAGGAGGCAGTGAGGACCAGCATCACTTTTCCCCGCTGGCACCTTTGCTGTGGCAGCAAAAGCTGGACGTTTGTCTTTTTTGCTCCAAACAGCGCCGAAAGTGAAAAAAGGTGCTTTTGAGGATAGACTTTTCAGGAAAGCAGAGAGGGCCAAATTGTCTGGGGCATTTGAAGGGGTTCCAGGAGGCAGTGAGAAGCAGCATCACTTTTCCCCGCTGGCACCTTTGCTGTGGCAGCAAAAGCTGGACGTTTGTCTTTTTTGCTCCAAACAGCGCCGAAAGTGAAAAAAGGTGCTTTTGAGGATAGAGTGCGCAGGAAAGCAGAGAGGGCCAAATTGTCTGGGGCATTTGAAGGGGTTCCAGGAGGCAGTGAGGACCAGCATCACTTTTCCCCGCTGGCACCTTTGCTGTGGCAGCAAAAGCTGGACGCTTGTCTTTTTTCCTCCGGAGGGCGCCGAAAGTGAAAAAAGGTGCTTTTGAGGATAGCGTGCGCAGGAAAGCAGAGAGGGCCAAATTGTCTGGGGCATTTGAAGGGGTTCCAGGAGGCAGTGAGGACCAGCATCACTTTTCCCCGCTGGCACCTTTGCTGTGGCAGCAAAAGCTGGACGTTTGTCTTTTTTGCTCCAAACAGCGCCGAAAGTGAAAAAAGGTGCTTTTGAGGATAGCGTGCGCAGGAAAGCAGAGAGGGCCAAATTGTCTGGGGCATTTGAAGGGGTTCCAGGAGGCAGTGAGGACCAGCATCACTTTTCCCTGCTGGCACCTTTGCTGTGGCAGCAAAAGCTGGACGTTTGTCTTTTTTGCTCCAAACAGCGCCGAAAGTGAAAAAAGGTGCTTTTGAGGATAGAGTGAGCAGGAAAGCAGAGAGGGCCAAATTGTGTGGGGCATTTGAAGGGGTTCCAGGAGGCAGTGAGAAGCAGCATCACTTTTCCCCGCTGGCACCTTTGCTGTGGCAGCAAAAGCTGGACGTTTGTCTTTTTTCCTCCGGAGGGCGCCGAAAGTGAAAAAAGGTGCTTTAGAGGATAGAGTGCGCAGGAAAGCAGAGAGGGCCAAATTGTCTGGGGCATTTGAAGGGGTTCCAGGAGGCAGTGAGAAGCAGCATCACTTTTCCCCGCTGGCACCTTTGCTGTGGCAGCAAAAGCTGGACGTTTGTCTTTTTTGCTCCAAACAGCGCCGAAAGTGAAAAAAGGTGCTTTTGAGGATAGAGAGCGCAGGAAAGCAGAGAGGGCCAAATTGTCTGGGGCATTTGAAGGGGTTCCAGGAGGCAGTGAGAAGCAGCATCACTTTTCCCCGCTGGCACCTTTGCTGTGGCAGCAAAAGCTGGACGTTTGTCTTTTTTGCTCCAAACAGCGCCGAAAGTGAAAAAAGGTGCCTTTGGGGATAGACTTTTCAGGAAAGCAGAGAGGGCCAAATTGTCTGGGGCATTTGAAGGGGTTCCAGGAGGCAGTGAGGACCAGCATCACTTTTCCCCGCTGGCACTTTTGCTGTGGCAGCAAAAGCTGGACGTTTGTCTTTTTTGCTCCAAACAGCGCCGAAAGTGAAAAAAGGTGCTTTTGAGGATAGAGTGCGCAGGAAAGCAGAGAGGGCCAAATTGTCTGGGGCATTTGAAGGGGTTCCAGGAGGCAGTGAGAAGCAGCATCACTTTTCCCCGCTGGCACCTTTGCTGTGGCAGCAAAAGCTGGACGTTTGTCTTTTTTGCTCCAAACAGCGCCGAAAGTGAAAAAAGGTGCTTTTGAGGATAGACTTTTCAGGAAAGCAGAGAGGGCCAAATTTTCTGGGGCATTTGAAGGGGTTCCAGGAGGCAGTGAGAAGCAGCATCACTTTTCCCCGCTGGCACCTTTGCTGTGGCAGCAAAAGCTGGACGTTTGTCTTTTTTGCTCCAAACAGCGCCGAAAGTGAAAAAAGATGCTTTTGAGGATAGAGTGCGCAGGAAAGCAGAGAGGGCCAAATTGTGTGGGGCATTTGAAGGGGTTCCAGGAGGCAGTGAGGACCAGCATCACTTTTCCCCGCTGGCACCTTTGCTGTGGCAGCAAAAGCTGGACGCTTGTCTTTTTTCCTCCGGAGGGCGCCGAAATTGTAAAAAGGTGCTTTTGAGGATAGCGTGCGCAGGAAAGCAGAGAGGGCCAAATTGTCTGGGGCATTTGAAGGGGTTCCAGGAGGCAGTGAGGACCAGCATCACTTTTCCCCGCTGGCACCTTTGCTGTGGCAGCAAAAGCTGGACGTTTGTCTTTTTTGCTCCAAACAGCGCCGAAAGTGAAAAAAGGTGCTTTTGAGGATAGCGTGCGCAGGAAAGCAGAGAGGGCCAAATTGTCTGGGGCATTTGAAGGGGTTCCAGGAGGCAGTGAGGACCAGCATCACTTTTCCCCGCTGGCACCTTTGCTGTGGCAGCAAAAGCTGGACGTTTGTCTTTTTTGCTCCAAACAGCGCCGAAAGTGAAAAAAGGTGCTTTTGAGGATAGCGTGCGCAGGAAAGCAGAGAGGGCCAAATTGTCTGGGGCATTTGAAGGGGTTCCAGGAGGCAGTGAGGACCAGCATCACTTTTCCCCGCTGGCACCTTTGCTGTGGCAGCAAAAGCTGGACGTTTGTCTTTTTTGCTCCAAACAGCGCCGAAAGTGAAAAAAGGTGCTTTTGAGGATAGAGTGCGCAGGAAAGCAGAGAGGGCCAAATTGTCTGGGGCATTTGAAGGGGTTCCAGGAGGCAGTGAGGACCAGCATCACTTTTCCCCGCTGGCACCTTTGCTGTGGCAGCAAAAGCTGGACGTTTGTCTTTTTTGCTCCAAACAGTGCCGAAAGTGAAAAAAGGTGCTTTTGAGGATAGAGTGCGCAGGAAAGCAGAGAGGGCCAAATTGTCTGGGGCATTTGAAGGGGATCCAGGAGGCAGTGAGGACCAGCATCACTTTTCCCCGCTGGCACCTTTGCTGTGGCAGCAAAAGCTGGACGTTTGTCTTTTTTGCTCCAAACAGCGCCGAAAGTGAAAAAAGGTGCTTTTGAGGATAGACTTTTCAGGAAAGCAGAGAGGGCCAAATTGTGTGGGGCATTTGAAGGGGTTCCAGGAGGCAGTGAGGACCAGCATCACTTTTCCCCGCTGGCACCTTTGCTGTGGCAGCAAAAGCTGGACGTTTGTCTTTTTTGCTCCAAACAGCGCCGAAAGTGAAAAAAGGTGCATTTGAGGATAGCGTGCGCAGGAAAGCAGAGAGGGCCAAATTGTCTGGGGCATTTGAAGGGGTTCCAGGAGGCAGTGAGAAGCAGCATCACTTTTCCCCGCTGGCACCTTTGCTGTGGCAGCAAAAGCTGGACGTTTGTCTTTTTTGCTCCAAACAGCGCCGAAAGTGAAAAAAGGTGCTTTTGAGGATAGAGTGCGCAGGAAAGCAGAGAGGGCCAAATTGTCTGGGGCATTTGAAGGGGTTCCAGGAGGCAGTGAGGACCAGCATCACTTTTCCCCGCTGGCACCTTTGCTGTGGCAGCAAAAGCTGGACGTTTGTCTTTTTTGCTCCAAACAGAGCCGAAAGTGAAAAAAGGTGCTTTTGAGGATAGACTTTTCAGGAAAGCAGAGAGGGCCAAATTGTCTGGGGCATTTGAAGGGGTTCCAGGAAGCAGTGAGAAGCAGCATCACTTTTCCCCGCTGGCACCTTTGCTGTGGCAGCAAAAGCTGGACGTTTGTCTTTTTTTCTCCAAACAGCGCCGAAAGTGAAAAAAGGTGCTTTTGAGGATAGAGTGCGCAGGAAAGCAGAGAGGGCCAAATTGTCTGGGGCATTTGAAGGGGTTCCAGGAGGCAGTGAGAAGCAGCATCACTTTTCCCCGCTGGCACCTTTGCTGTGGCAGCAAAAGCTGGACGTTTGTCTTTTTTGCTCCAAACAGCGCCGAAAGTGAAAAAAGGTGCTTTTGAGGATAGAGAGCGCAGGAAAGCAGAGAGGGCCAAATTGTCTGGGGCATTTGAAGGGGTTCCAGGAGGCAGTGAGAAGCAGCATCACTTTTCCCCGCTGGCACCTTTGCTGTGGCAGCAAAAGCTGGACGTTTGTCTTTTTTGCTCCAAACAGCGCCGAAAGTGAAAAAAGGTGCTTTTGAGGATAGACTTTTCAGGAAAGCAGAGAGGGCCAAATTGTCTGGGGCATTTGAAGGGGTTCCAGGAGGCAGTGAGGACCAGCATCACTTTTCCCCGCTGGCACCTTTGCTGTGGCAGCAAAAGCTGGACGTTTGTCTTTTTTGCTCCAAACAGCGCCGAAAGTGAAAAAAGGTGCATTTGAGGATAGCGTGCGCAGGAAAGCAGAGAGGGCCAAATTGTCTGGGGCATTTGAAGGGGTTCCAGGAGGCAGTGAGAAGCAGCATCACTTTTCCCCGCTGGCACCTTTGCTGTGGCAGCAAAAGCTGGACGTTTGTCTTTTTTGCTCCAAACAGCGCCGAAAGTGAAAAAAGGTGCTTTTGAGGATAGAGTGCGCAGGAAAGCAGAGAGGGCCAAATTGTCTGGGGCATTTGAAGGGGTTCCAGGAGGCAGTGAGGACCAGCATCACTTTTCCCCGCTGGCACCTTTGCTGTGGCAGCAAAAGCTGGACGTTTGTCTTTTTTGCTCCAAACAGCGCCGAAAGTGAAAAAAGGTGCTTTTGAGGATAGAGTGCGCAGGAAAGCAGAGAGGGCCTAATTGTCTGGGGCATTTGAAGGGGTTCCAGGAGGCAGTGAGAAGCAGCATCACTTTTCCCCGCTGGCACCTTTGCTGTGGCACCAAAAGCTGGACGCTTGTCTTTTTTCCTCCGGAGGGCGTCGAAAGTGAAAAAAGGTGCTTTTGAGGATAGCGTGCGCAGGAAAGCAGAGAGGTACAAATTGTCTGGGGCATTTGAAGGGGTTCCAGGAGGCAGTGAGGACCAGCATCACTTTTCCCCGCTGGCACCTTTGCTGTGGCAGCAAAAGCTGGACGTTTGTCTTTTTTGCTCCAAACAGCGCCGAAAGTGAAAAAAGGTGCTTTTGAGGATAGCGTGCGCAGGAAAGCAGAGAGGGCCAAATTGTGTGGGGCATTTGAAGGGGTTCCAGGAGGCAGTGAGGACCAGCATCACTTTTCCCCGCTGGCACCTTTGCTGTGGCAGCAAAAGCTGGACGTTTGTCTTTTTTGCTCCAAACAGCGCCGAAAGTGAAAAAAGGTGCTTTTGAGGATAGAGTGCGCAGGAAAGCAGAGAGGGCCAAATTGTCTGGGGCATTTGAAGCGGTTTAAGGAGGCAGTGAGGACCAGCATCACTTTTCCCCGCTGGCACTTTTGCTGTGGCAGCAAAAGCTGGACGTTTGTCTTTTTTCCTCCGGAGGGCGCCGAAAGTGAAAAAAGGTGCTTTTGAGGATAGAGTGCGCAGGAAAGCAGAGAGGGCCAAATTGTCTGGGGCATTTGAAGGGGTTCCAGGAGGCAGTGAGAAGCAGCATCACTTTTCCCCGCTGGCACCTTTGCTGTGGCAGCAAAAGCTGGACGTTTGTCTTTTTTGCTCCAAACAGCGCCGAAAGTGAAAAAAGGTGCTTTTGAGGATAGACTTTTCAGGAAAGCAGAGAGGGCCAAATTGTCTGGGGCATTTGAAGGGGTTCCAGGAGGCAGTGAGAAGCAGCATCACTTTTCCCCGCTGGCACCTTTGCTGTGGCAGCAAAAGCTGGACGTTTGTCTTTTTTGCTCCAAACAGCGCCGAAAGTGAAAAAAGGTGCTTTTGAGGATAGAGTGCGCAGGAAAGCAGAGAGGGCCAAATTGTCTGGGGCATTTGAAGGGGTTCCAGGAGGCAGTGAGAAGCAGCATCACTTTTCCCCGCTGGCACCTTTGCTGTGGCAGCAAAAGCTGGACGTTTGTCTTTATTCCTCCGGAGGGCGCCGAAAGTGAAAAAAGGTGCTTTTGAGGATAGCGTGCGCAGGAAAGCAGAGAGGGCCAAATTGTCTGGGGCATTTGAAGGGGTTCCAGGAGGCAGTGAGAAGCAGCATCACTTTTCCCCGCTGGCACCTTTGCTGTGGCAGCAAAAGCTGGACGTTTGTCTTTTTTGCTCCAAACAGCGCCGAAAGTGAAAAAAGGTGCTTTTGAGGATAGAGTGCGCAGGAAAGCAGAGAGGGCCAAATTGTCTGGGGCATTTGAAGGGGTTCCAGGAGGCAGTGAGAAGCAGCATCACTTTTCCCCGCTGGCACCTTTGCTGTGGCAGCAAAAGCTGGACGTTTGTCTTTATTCCTCCGGAGGGCGCCGAAAGTGAAAAAAGGTGCTTTTGAGGATAGCGTGCGCAGGAAAGCAGAGAGGGCCAAATTGTCTGGGGCATTTGAAGGGGTTCCAGGAGGCAGTGAGAAGCAGCATCACTTTTCCCCGCTGGCACCTTTGCTGTGGCAGCAAAAGCTGGACGTTTGTCTTTTTTGCTCCAAACAGCGCCGAAAGTGAAAAAAGGTGCTTTTGAGGATAGAGTGCGCAGGAAAGCAGAGAGGGCCAAATTGTCTGGGGCATTTGAAGGGGTTCCAGGAGGCAGTGAGGACCAGCATCACTTTTCCCCGCTGGCACCTTTGCTGTGGCAGCAAAAGCTGGACGTTTGTCTTTTTTGCTCCAAACAGCGCCGAAAGTGAAAAAAGGTGCTTTTGAGGATAGACTTTTCAGGAAAGCAGAGAGGGCCAAATTGTCTGGGGCATTTGAAGGGGTTCCAGGAGGCAGTGAGGACCAGCATCACTTTTCCCCGCTGGCACCTTTGCTGTGGCAGCAAAAGCTGGACGTTTGTCTTTTTTGCTCCAAACAGCGCCGAAAGTGAAAAAAGGTGCATTTGAGGATAGCGTGCGCAGGAAAGCAGAGAGGGCCAAATTGTCTGGGGCATTTGAAGGGGTTCCAGGAGGCAGTGAGAAGCAGCATCACTTTTCCCCGCTGGCACCTTTGCTGTGGCAGCAAAAGCTGGACGTTTGTCTTTTTTGCTCCAAACAGCGCCGAAAGTGAAAAAAGGTGCTTTTGAGGATAGAGTGCGCAGGAAAGCAGAGAGGGCCAAATTGTCTGGGGCATTTGAAGGGGTTCCAGGAGGCAGTGAGGACCAGCATCACTTTTCCCCGCTGGCACCTTTGCTGTGGCAGCAAAAGCTGGACGTTTGTCTTTTTTGCTCCAAACAGCGCCGAAAGTGAAAAAAGGTGCTTTTGAGGATAGAGTGCGCAGGAAAGCAGAGAGGGCCTAATTGTCTGGGGCATTTGAAGGGGTTCCAGGAGGCAGTGAGAAGCAGCATCACTTTTCCCCGCTGGCACCTTTGCTGTGGCACCAAAAGCTGGACGCTTGTCTTTTTTCCTCCGGAGGGCGTCGAAAGTGAAAAAAGGTGCTTTTGAGGATAGCGTGCGCAGGAAAGCAGAGAGGTACAAATTGTCTGGGGCATTTGAAGGGGTTCCAGGAGGCAGTGAGGACCAGCATCACTTTTCCCCGCTGGCACCTTTGCTGTGGCAGCAAAAGCTGGACGTTTGTCTTTTTTGCTCCAAACAGCGCCGAAAGTGAAAAAAGGTGCTTTTGAGGATAGCGTGCGCAGGAAAGCAGAGAGGGCCAAATTGTCTGGGGCATTTGAAGGGGTTCCAGGAGGCAGTGAGGACCAGCATCACTTTTCCCCGCTGGCACCTTTGCTGTGGCAGCAAAAGCTGGACGTTTGTCTTTTTTGCTCCAAACAGCGCCGAAAGTGAAAAAAGGTGCTTTTGAGGATAGAGTGCGCAGGAAAGCAGAGAGGGCCAAATTGTCTGGGGCATTTGAAGCGGTTTAAGGAGGCAGTGAGGACCAGCATCACTTTTCCCCGCTGGCACTTTTGCTGTGGCAGCAAAAGCTGGACGTTTGTCTTTTTTCCTCCGGAGGGCGCCGAAAGTGAAAAAAGGTGCTTTTGAGGATAGAGTGCGCAGGAAAGCAGAGAGGGCCAAATTGTCTGGGGCATTTGAAGGGGTTCCAGGAGGCAGTGAGGACCAGCATCACTTTTCCCCGCTGGCACCTTTGCTGTGGCAGCAAAAGCTGGACGTTTGTCTTTTTTGCTCCAAACAGCGCCGAAAGTGAAAAAAGGTGCTTTTGAGGATAGACTTTTCAGGAAAGCAGAGAGGGCCAAATTGTCTGGGGCATTTGAAGGGGTTCCAGGAGGCAGTGAGAAGCAGCATCACTTTTCCCCGCTGGCACCTTTGCTGTGGCAGCAAAAGCTGGACGTTTGTCTTTTTTGCTCCAAACAGCGCCGAAAGTGAAAAAAGGTGCTTTTGAGGATAGAGTGCGCAGGAAAGCAGAGAGGGCCAAATTGTCTGGGGCATTTGAAGGGGTTCCAGGAGGCAGTGAGAAGCAGCATCACTTTTCCCCGCTGGCACCTTTGCTGTGGCAGCAAAAGCTGGACGTTTGTCTTTATTCCTCCGGAGGGCGCCGAAAGTGAAAAAAGGTGCTTTTGAGGATAGCGTGCGCAGGAAAGCAGAGAGGGCCAAATTGTCTGGGGCATTTGAAGGGGTTCCAGGAGGCAGTGAGAAGCAGCATCACTTTTCCCCGCTGGCACCTTTGCTGTGGCAGCAAAAGCTGGACGTTTGTCTTTTTTGCTCCAAACAGCGCCGAAAGTGAAAAAAGGTGCTTTTGAGGATAGAGTGCGCAGGAAAGCAGAGAGGGCCAAATTGTCTGGGGCATTTGAAGGGGTTCCAGGAGGCAGTGAGGACCAGCATCACTTTTCCCCGCTGGCACCTTTGCTGTGGCAGCAAAAGCTGGACGTTTGTCTTTTTTGCTCCAAACAGAGCCGAAAGAGAAAAAAGGTGCTTTTGAGGATAGACTTTTCAGGAAAGCAGAGAGGGCCAAATTGTCTGGGGCATTTGAAGGGGTTCCAGGAGGCAGTGAGAAGCAGCATCACTTTTCCCCGCTGGCACCTTTGCTGTGGCAGCAAAAGCTGGACGTTTGTCTTTTTTGCTCCAAACAGCGCCGAAAGTGAAAAAAGGTGCTTTTGAGGATAGAGAGCGCAGGAAAGCAGAGAGGGCCAAATTGTCTGGGGCATTTGAAGGGTTTCCAGGAGGCAGTGAGAAGCAGCATCACTTTTCCCCGCTGGCACCTTTGCTGTGGCAGCAAAAGCTGGACGTTTGTCTTTTTTGCTCCAAACAGCGCCGAAAGTGAAAAAAGGTGCTTTTGAGGATAGACTTTTCAGGAAAGCAGAGAGGGCCAAATTGTCTGGGGCATTTGAAGGGGTTCCAGGAGGCAGTGAGGACCAGCATCACTTTTCCCCGCTGGCACTTTTGCTGTGGCAGCAAAAGCTGGACGTTTGTCTTTTTTGCTCCAAACAGCGCCGAAAGTGAAAAAAGGTGCTTTTGAGGATAGAGTGCGCAGGAAAGCAGAGAGGGCCAAATTGTCTGGGGCATTTGAAGGGGTTCCAGGAGGCAGTGAGAAGCAGCATCACTTTTCCCCGCTGGCACCTTTGCTGTGGCAGCAAAAGCTGGACGTTTGTCTTTATTCCTCCGGAGGGCGCCGAAAGTGAAAAAAGGTGTTTTGAGGATAGACTTTTCAGGAAAGCAGAGAGGGCCAAATTGTCTGGGGCATTTGAAGGGGTTCCAGGAGGCAGTGAGAAGCAGCATCACTTTTCCCCGCTGGCACCTTTGCTGTGGCAGCAAAAGCTGGACGTTTGTCTTTTTTGCTCCAAACAGCGCCGAAAGTGAAAAAAGGTGCTTTTGAGGATAGACTTTTCAGGAAAGCAGAGAGGGCCAAATTGTCTGGGGCATTTGAAGGGGTTCCAGGAGGCAGTGAGAAGCAGCATCACTTTTCCCCGCTGGCACCTTTGCTGTGGCAGCAAAAGCTGGACGTTTGTCTTTTTTGCTCCAAACAGCGCCGAAAGTGAAAAAAGGTGCTTTTGAGGATAGACTTTTCAGGAAAGCAGAGAGGGCCAAATTGTCTGGGGCATTTGAAGGGGTTCCAGGAGGCAGTGAGAAGCAGCATCACTTTTCCCCGCTGGCACCTTTGCTGTGGCAGCAAAAGCTGGACGTTTGTCTTTTTTGCTCCAAACAGCGCCGAAAGTGAAAAAAGGTGCTTTTGAGGATAGAGTGCGCAGGAAAGCAGAGAGGGCCAAATTGTCTGGGGCATTTGAAGGGGTTCCAGGAGGCAGTGAGAAGCAGCATCACTTTTCCCCGCTGGCACCTTTGCTGTGGCAGCAAAAGCTGGACGTTTGTCTTTTTTGCTCCAAACAGCGCCGAAAGTGAAAAAAGGTGCTTTTGAGGATAGAGAGCGCAGGAAAGCAGAGAGGGCCAAATTGTGTGGGGCATTTGAAGGGGTTCCAGGAGGCAGTGAGAAGCAGCATCACTTTTCCCCGCTGGCACCTTTGCTGTGGCAGCAAAAGCTGGACGTTTGTCTTTTTTGCTCCAAACAGCGCCGAAAGTGAAAAAAGGTGCTTTTGAGGATAGACTTTTCAGGAAAGCAGAGAGGGCCAAATTGTCTGGGGCATTTGAAGGGGTTCCAGGAGGCAGTGAGGACCAGCATCACTTTTCCCCGCTGGCACTTTTGCTGTGGCAGCAAAAGCTGGACGTTTGTCTTTTTTGCTCCAAACAGCGCCGAAAGTGAAAAAAGGTGCTTTTGAGGATAGAGTGCGCAGGAAAGCAGAGAGGGCCAAATTGTCTGGGGCATTTGAAGGGGTTCCAGGAGGCAGTGAGAAGCAGCATCACTTTTCCCCGCTGGCACCTTTGCTGTGGCAGCAAAAGCTGGACGTTTGTCTTTTTTGCTCCAAACAGCGCCGAAAGTGAAAAAAGGTGCTTTTGAGGATAGAGTGCGCAGGAAAGCAGAGAGGGCCAAATTGTCTGGGGCATTTGAAGGGGTTCCAGGAGGCAGTGAGGACCAGCATCACTTTTCCCCGCTGGCACCTTTGCTGTGGCAGCAAAAGCTGGACGCTTGTCTTTTTTCCTCCGGAGGGCGCCGAAAGTGAAAAAAGGTGCTTTTGAGGATAGCGTGCGCAGGAAAGCAGAGAGGGCCAAATTGTCTGGGGCATTTGAAGGGGTTCCAGGAGGCAGTGAGGACCAGCATCACTTTTCCCCGCTGGCACCTTTGCTGTGGCAGCAAAAGCTGGACGTTTGTCTTTTTTGCTCCAAACAGCGCCGAAAGTGAAAAAAGGTGCTTTTGAGGATAGACTTTTCAGGAAAGCAGAGAGGGCCAAATTGTCTGGGGCATTTGAAGGGGTTCCAGGAGGCAGTGAGAAGCAGCATCACTTTTCCCCGCTGGCACCTTTGCTGTGGCAGCAAAAGCTGGACGTTTGTCTTTTTTGCTCCAAACAGCGCCGAAAGTGAAAAAAGGTGCTTTTGAGGATAGAGTGCGCAGGAAAGCAGAGAGGGCCAAATTGTCTGGGGCATTTGAAGGGGTTCCAGGAGGCAGTGAGAAGCAGCATCACTTTTCCCCGCTGGCACCTTTGCTGTGGCAGCAAAAGCTGGACGTTTGTCTTTTTTGCTCCAAACAGCGCCGAAAGTGAAAAAAGGTGCTTTTGAGGATAGAGAGCGCAGGAAAGCAGAGAGGGCCAAATTGTCTGGGGCATTTGAAGGGGTTCCAGGAGGCAGTGAGAAGCAGCATCACTTTTCCCCGCTGGCACCTTTGCTGTGGCAGCAAAAGCTGGACGTTTGTCTTTTTTGCTCCAAACAGCGCCGAAAGTGAAAAAAGGTGCTTTTGAGGATAGACTTTTCAGGAAAGCAGAGAGGGCCAAATTGTCTGGGGCATTTGAAGGGGTTCCAGGAGGCAGTGAGGACCAGCATCACTTTTCCCCGCTGGCACTTTTGCTGTGGCAGCAAAAGCTGGACGTTTGTCTTTTTTGCTCCAAACAGCGCCGAAAGTGAAAAAAGGTGCTTTTGAGGATAGAGTGCGCAGGAAAGCAGAGAGGGCCAAATTGTCTGGGGCATTTGAAGGGGTTCCAGGAGGCAGTGAGAAGCAGCATCACTTTTCCCCGCTGGCACCTTTGCTGTGGCAGCAAAAGCTGGACGTTTGTCTTTTTTGCTCCAAACAGCGCCGAAAGTGAAAAAAGGTGCTTTTGAGGATAGAGTGCGCAGGAAAGCAGAGAGGGCCAAATTGTGTGGGGCATTTGAAGGGGTTCCAGGAGGCAGTGAGGACCAGCATCACTTTTCCCCGCTGGCACCTTTGCTGTGGCAGCAAAAGCTGGACGCTTGTCTTTTTTCCTCCGGAGGGCGCCGAAAGTGAAAAAAGGTGCTTTTGAGGATAGCGTGCGCAGGAAAGCAGAGAGGGCCAAATTGTCTGGGGCATTTGAAGGGGTTCCAGGAGGCAGTGAGGACCAGCATCACTTTTCCCCGCTGGCACCTTTGCTGTGGCAGCAAAAGCTGGACGTTTGTCTTTTTTGCTCCAAACAGCGCCGAAAGTGAAAAAAGGTGCTTTTGAGGATAGCGTGCGCAGGAAAGCAGAGAGGGCCAAATTGTCTGGGGCATTTGAAGGGGTTCCAGGAGGCAGTGAGAAGCAGCATCACTTTTCCCCGCTGGCACCTTTGCTGTGGCAGTAAAAGCTGGACGTTTGTCTTTTTTGCTCCAAACAGTGCCGAAAGTGAAAAAAGGTGCTTTTGAGGATAGAGTGCGCAGGAAAGCAGAGAGGGCCAAATTGTCTGGGGCATTTGAAGGGGTTCCAGGAGGCAGTGAGGACCAGCATCACTTTTCCCCGCTGGCACCTTTGCTGTGGCAGCAAAAGCTGGACGTTTGTCTTTTTTGCTCCAAACAGCGCCGAAAGTGAAAAAAGGTGCTTTTGAGGATAGACTTTTCAGGAAAGCAGAGAGGGCCAAATTGTCTGGGGCATTTGAAGGGGTTCCAGGAGGCAGTGAGGACCAGCATCACTTTTCCCCGCTGGCACCTTTGCTGTGGCAGCAAAAGCTGGACGTTTGTCTTTTTTGCTCCAAACAGCGCCGAAAGTGAAAAAAGGTGCTTTTGAGGATAGAGTGCGCAGGAAAGCAGAGAGGGCCAAATTGTCTGGGGCATTTGAAGGGGTTCCAGGAGGCAGTGAGGACCAGCATCACTTTTCCCCGCTGGCACTTTTGCTGTGGCAGCAAAAGCTGGACGTTTGTCTTTTTTGCTCCAAACAGAGCCGAAAGTGAAAAAAGGTGCTTTTGAGGATAGCGTGCGCAGGAAAGCAGAGAGGGCCAAATTGTCTGGGGCATTTGAAGGGGTTCCAGGAAGCAGTGAGAAGCAGCATCACTTTTCCCCGCTGGCACCTTTGCTGTGGCAGCAAAAGCTGGACGTTTGTCTTTTTTGCTCCAAACAGCGCCGAAAGTGAAAAAAGGTGCTTTTGAGGATAGAGTGCGCAGGAAAGCAGAGAGGGCCAAATTGTCTGGGGCATTTGAAGGGGTTCCAGGAGGCAGTGAGAAGCAGCATCACTTTTCACCGCTGGCACCTTTGCTGTGGCAGCAAAAGCTGGACGTTTGTCTTTTTTGCTCCAAACAGCGCCGAAAGTGAAAAAAGGTGCTTTTGAGGATAGACTTTTCAGGAAAGCAGAGAGGGCCAAATTGTCTGGGGCATTTGAAGGGGTTCCAGGAGGCAGTGAGAAGCAGCATCACTTTTCCCCGCTGGCACCTTTGCTGTGGCAGCAAAAGCTGGACGTTTGTCTTTTTTGCTCCAAACAGCGCCGAAAGTGAAAAAAGGTGCTTTTGAGGATAGCGTGCGCAGGAAAGCAGAGAGGGTCAAATTGTCTGGGGCATTTGAAGGGGTTCCAGGAGGCAGTGAGGACCAGCATCACTTTTCCCCGCTGGCACTTTTGCTGTGGCAGCAAAAGCTGGACGTTTGTCTTTTTTGCTCCAAACAGCGCCGAAAGTGAAAAAAGGTGCTTTTGAGGATAGAGTGCGCAGGAAAGCAGAGAGGGCCAAATTGTCTGGGGCATTTGAAGGGGTTCCAGGAGGCAGTGAGAAGCAGCATCACTTTTCCCCGCTGGCACCTTTGCTGTGGCAGCAAAAGCTGGACGTTTGTCTTTATTCCTCCGGAGGGCGCCGAAAGTGAAAAAAGGTGCTTTTGAGGATAGAGTGCGCAGGAAAGCAGAGAGGGCCAAATTGTCTGGGGCATTTGAAGGGGTTCCAGGAGGCAGTGAGGACCAGCATCACTTTTCCCCGCTGGCACCTTTGCTGTGGCAGCAAAAGCTGGACGTTTGTCTTTTTTGCTCCAAACAGCGCCGAAAGTGAAAAAAGGTGCTTTTGAGGATAGAGTGCGCAGGAAAGCAGAGAGGGCCAAATTGTCTGGGGCATTTGAAGGGGTTCCAGGAGGCAGTGAGGACCAGCATCACTTTTCCCCGCTGGCACCTTTGCTGTGGCAGCAAAAGCTGGACGCTTGTCTTTTTTCCTCCGGAGGGCGCCGAAAGTGAAAAAAGGTGCATTTGAGGATAGCGTGCGCAGGAAAGCAGAGAGGGCCAAATTGTGTGGGGCATTTGAAGGGGTTCCAGGAGGCAGTGAGGACCAGCATCACTTTTCCCCACTGGCACCTTTGCTGTGGCAGCAAAAGCTGGACGTTTGTCTTTTTTGCTCCAAACAGCGCCGAAAGTGAAAAAAGGTGCTTTTGAGGATAGACTGCGCAGGAAAGCAGAGAGGGCCAAATTGTCTGGGGCATTTGAAGGGGTTCCAAGAGGCAGTGAGGACCAGCATCACTTTTCCCCGCTGGCACCTTTGCTGTGGCAGCAAAAGCTGGACGTTTGTCTTTTTTGCTCCAAACAGCGCCGAAAGTGAAAAAAGGTGCTTTTGAGGATAGAGTACGCAGGAAAGCAGAGAGGGCCAAATTGTCTGGGGCATTTGAAGGGGTTCCAGGAGGCAGTGAGGACCAGCATCACTTTTCCCCGCTGGCACCTTTGCTGTGGCAGCAAAAGCTGGACGTTTGTCTTTTTTGCTCCAAACAGAGCCGAAAGTGAAAAAAGGTGCTTTTGAGGATAGACTTTTCAGGAAAGCAGAGAGGGCCAAATTGTCTGGGGCATTTGAAGGGGTTCCAGGAAGCAGTGAGAAGCAGCATCACTTTTCCCCGCTGGCACCTTTGCTGTGGCAGCAAAAGCTGGACGTTTGTCTTTTTTTCTCCAAACAGCGCCGAAAGTGAAAAAAGGTGCTTTTGAGGATAGAGTGCGCAGGAAAGCAGAGAGGGCCAAATTGTCTGGGGCATTTGAAGGGGTTCCAGGAGGCAGTGAGAAGCAGCATCACTTTTCCCCGCTGGCACCTTTGCTGTGGCAGCAAAAGCTGGACGTTTGTCTTTTTTGCTCCAAACAGCGCCGAAAGTGAAAAAAGGTGCTTTTGAGGATAGAGAGCGCAGGAAAGCAGAGAGGGCCAAATTGTCTGGGGCATTTGAAGGGGTTCCAGGAGGCAGTGAGAAGCAGCATCACTTTTCCCCGCTGGCACCTTTGCTGTGGCAGCAAAAGCTGGACGTTTGTCTTTTTTGCTCCAAACAGCGCCGAAAGTGAAAAAAGGTGCTTTTGAGGATAGACTTTTCAGGAAAGCAGAGAGGGCCAAATTGTCTGGGGCATTTGAAGGGGTTCCAGGAGGCAGTGAGGACCAGCATCACTTTTCCCCGCTGGCACCTTTGCTGTGGCAGCAAAAGCTGGACGTTTGTCTTTTTTGCTCCAAACAGCGCCGAAAGTGAAAAAAGGTGCATTTGAGGATAGCGTGCGCAGGAAAGCAGAGAGGGCCAAATTGTCTGGGGCATTTGAAGGGGTTCCAGGAGGCAGTGAGAAGCAGCATCACTTTTCCCCGCTGGCACCTTTGCTGTGGCAGCAAAAGCTGGACGTTTGTCTTTTTTGCTCCAAACAGCGCCGAAAGTGAAAAAAGGTGCTTTTGAGGATAGAGTGCGCAGGAAAGCAGAGAGGGCCAAATTGTCTGGGGCATTTGAAGGGGTTCCAGGAGGCAGTGAGGACCAGCATCACTTTTCCCCGCTGGCACCTTTGCTGTGGCAGCAAAAGCTGGACGTTTGTCTTTTTTGCTCCAAACAGCGCCGAAAGTGAAAAAAGGTGCTTTTGAGGATAGAGTGCGCAGGAAAGCAGAGAGGGCCTAATTGTCTGGGGCATTTGAAGGGGTTCCAGGAGGCAGTGAGAAGCAGCATCACTTTTCCCCGCTGGCACCTTTGCTGTGGCACCAAAAGCTGGACGCTTGTCTTTTTTCCTCCGGAGGGCGTCGAAAGTGAAAAAAGGTGCTTTTGAGGATAGCGTGCGCAGGAAAGCAGAGAGGTACAAATTGTCTGGGGCATTTGAAGGGGTTCCAGGAGGCAGTGAGGACCAGCATCACTTTTCCCCGCTGGCACCTTTGCTGTGGCAGCAAAAGCTGGACGTTTGTCTTTTTTGCTCCAAACAGCGCCGAAAGTGAAAAAAGGTGCTTTTGAGGATAGCGTGCGCAGGAAAGCAGAGAGGGCCAAATTGTGTGGGGCATTTGAAGGGGTTCCAGGAGGCAGTGAGGACCAGCATCACTTTTCCCCGCTGGCACCTTTGCTGTGGCAGCAAAAGCTGGACGTTTGTCTTTTTTGCTCCAAACAGCGCCGAAAGTGAAAAAAGGTGCTTTTGAGGATAGAGTGCGCAGGAAAGCAGAGAGGGCCAAATTGTCTGGGGCATTTGAAGCGGTTTAAGGAGGCAGTGAGGACCAGCATCACTTTTCCCCGCTGGCACTTTTGCTGTGGCAGCAAAAGCTGGACGTTTGTCTTTTTTCCTCCGGAGGGCGCCGAAAGTGAAAAAAGGTGCTTTTGAGGATAGAGTGCGCAGGAAAGCAGAGAGGGCCAAATTGTCTGGGGCATTTGAAGGGGTTCCAGGAGGCAGTGAGAAGCAGCATCACTTTTCCCCGCTGGCACCTTTGCTGTGGCAGCAAAAGCTGGACGTTTGTCTTTTTTGCTCCAAACAGCGCCGAAAGGGAAAAAAGGTGCTTTTGAGGATAGACTTTTCAGGAAAGCAGAGAGGGCCAAATTGTCTGGGGCATTTGAAGGGGTTCCAGGAGGCAGTGAGAAGCAGCATCACTTTTCCCCGCTGGCACCTTTGCTGTGGCAGCAAAAGCTGGACGTTTGTCTTTTTTGCTCCAAACAGCGCCGAAAGTGAAAAAAGGTGCTTTTGAGGATAGAGTGCGCAGGAAAGCAGAGAGGGCCAAATTGTCTGGGGCATTTGAAGGGGTTCCAGG
>NW_028127229.1:0-5000 GCF_965231255.1 Vanellus vanellus | reverse complement strand
GTTAGGGTTAGGGTTAGGGTTAGGGTTAGGGTTAGGGTTAGGGTTAGGGTTAGGGTTAGGGTTAGGGTTAGGGTTAGGGTTAGGGTTAGGGTTAGGGTTAGGGTTAGGGTTAGGGTTAGGGTTAGGGTTAGGGTTAGGGTTAGGGTTAGGGTTAGGGTTAGGGTTAGGGTTAGGGTTAGGGTTAGGGTTAGGGTTAGGGTTAGGGTTAGGGTTAGGGTTAGGGTTAGGGGTTAGGGTTAGGGTTAGGGTTAGGGTTAGGGTTAGGGTTAGGGTTAGGGTTAGGGTTAGGGTTAGGGTTAGGGTTAGGGTTAGGGTTAGGGTTAGGGTTAGGGTTAGGGTTAGGGTTAGGGTTAGGGTTAGGGTTAGGGTTAGGGTTAGGGTTAGGGTTAGGGTTAGGGTTTAGGGTTAGGGTTAGGGTTAGGGTTAGGGTTAGGGTTAGGGTTAGGGTTAGGGTTAGGGTTAGGGTTAGGGTTAGGGTTAGGGTTTAGGGTTAGGGTTAGGGTTAGGGTTAGGGTTAGGGTTAGGGTTAGGGTTAGGGTTAGGGTTAGGGTTAGGGTTAGGGTTAGGGTTAGGGTTAGGGTTAGGGTTAGGGTTAGGGTTTAGGGTTAGGGTTAGGGTTAGGGTTAGGGTTAGGGTTAGGGTTAGGGTTAGGGTTAGGGTTAGGGTTAGGGTTAGGGTTAGGGTTAGGGTTAGGGTTAGGGTTAGGGTTAGGGTTAGGGTTAGGGTTAGGGTTAGGGTTAGGGTTAGGGTTAGGGTTAGGGTTAGGGTTAGGGTTAGGGTTAGGGTTAGGGTTAGGGTTAGGGTTAGGGTTAGGGTTAGGGTTAGGGTTAGGGTTAGGGTTAGGGTTAGGGTTAGGGTTAGGGTTAGGGTTAGGGTTAGGGTTAGGGTTAGGGTTAGGGTTAGGGTTAGGGTTAGGGTTAGGGTTAGGGTTAGGGTTAGGGTTAGGGTTAGGGTTAGGGTTAGGGTTAGGGTTAGGGTTAGGGTTAGGGTTAGGGTTAGGGTTAGGGTTAGGGTTAGGGTTAGGGTTAGGGTTAGGGTTAGGGTTAGGGTTAGGGTTAGGGTTAGGGTTAGGGTTAGGGTTAGGGTTAGGGTTAGGGTTTAGGGTTAGGGTTAGGGTTAGGGTTAGGGTTAGGGTTAGGGTTAGGGTTAGGGTTAGGGTTAGGGTTAGGGTTCGGGTTAGGGTTAGGGTTAGGGTTAGGGTTAGGGTTAGGGTTAGGGTTAGGGTTAGGGTTAGGGTTAGGGTTAGGGTTAGGGTTAGGGTTAGGGTTAGGGTTAGGGTTAGGGTTAGGGTTAGGGTTAGGGTTAGGGTTAGGGTTAGGGTTAGGGTTAGGGTTAGGGTTAGGGTTAGGGTTAGGGTTAGGGGTTAGGGTTAGGGTTAGGGTTAGGGTTAGGGTTAGGGTTAGGGTTAGGGTTAGGGTTAGGGTTAGGGTTAGGGTTAGGGTTAGGGTTAGGGTTAGGGTTAGGGTTAGGGTTAGGGTTAGGGTTAGGGTTAGGGTTAGGGTTAGGGTTAGGGTTAGGGTTAGGGTTAGGGTTAGGGTTAGGGTTAGGGTTAGGGTTAGGGTTAGGGTTAGGGTTAGGGTTAGGGTTAGGGTTAGGGTTAGGGTTAGGGTTAGGGTTAGGGTTAGGGTTAGGGTTAGGGTTAGGGTTAGGGTTAGGTTAGGGTTAGGGTTAGGGTTAGGGTTAGGGTTAGGGTTAGGGTTAGGGTTAGGGTTAGGGTTAGGGTTAGGGTTAGGGTTAGGGTTAGGGTTAGGGTTAGGGTTAGGGTTAGGGTTAGGGTTAGGGTTAGGGTTAGGGTTAGGGTTAGGGTTAGGGTTAGGGTTAGGGTTAGGGTTAGGGTTAGGGTTAGGGTTAGGGTTAGGGTTAGGGTTAGGGTTAGGGTTAGGGTTAGGGTTAGGGTTAGGGTTAGGGTTAGGGTTAGGGTTAGGGTTAGGGTTAGGGTTAGGGTTAGGGTTAGGGTTTAGGGTTAGGGTTAGGGTAGGGTTAGGGTTAGGGTTAGGGTTAGGGTTAGGGTTAGGGTTAGGGTTAGGGTTAGGGTTAGGGTTAGGGTTAGGGTTAGGGTTAGGGTTAGGGTTAGGGTTTAGGGTTAGGGTTAGGGTTAGGGTTAGGGTTAGGGTTAGGGTTAGGGTTAGGGTTAGGGTTAGGGTTAGGGTTAGGGTTAGGGTTAGGGTTAGGGTTAGGGTTAGGGTTAGGGTTAGGGTTAGGGTTAGGGTTAGGGTTAGGGTTAGGGTTAGGGTTAGGGTTAGGGTTAGGGTTAGGGTTAGGGTTAGGGTTAGGGTTAGGGTTAGGGTTAGGGTTAGGGTTAGGGTTAGGGTTAGGGTTAGGGTTAGGGTTAGGGTTTAGGGTTAGGGTTAGGGTTAGGGTTAGGGTTAGGGTTAGGGTTAGGGTTAGGGTTAGGGTTAGGGTTAGGGTTAGGGTTAGGGTTAGGGTTAGGGTTAGGGTTAGGGTTAGGGTTAGGGTTAGGGTTTAGGGTTAGGGTTAGGGTTAGGGTTAGGGTTAGGGTTAGGGTTAGGGTTAGGGTTAGGGTTAGGGTTAGGGTTAGGGTTAGGGTTAGGGTTAGGGTTAGGGTTAGGGTTAGGGTTAGGGTTAGGGTTAGGGTTAGGTTAGGGTTAGGGTTAGGGTTAGGGTTAGGGTTAGGGTTAGGGTTAGGGTTAGGGTTAGGGTTAGGGTTAGGGTTAGGGTTAGGGTTAGGGTTAGGGTTAGGGTTAGGGTTAGGGTTAGGGTTAGGGTTAGGGTTAGGGTTAGGGTTAGGGTTAGGGTTAGGGTTAGGGTTAGGGTTAGGGTTAGGGTTAGGGTTAGGGTTAGGGTTAGGGTTAGGGTTAGGGTTAGGGTTAGGGTTAGGTTAGGGTTAGGGTTAGGGTTAGGGTTAGGGTTAGGGTTAGGGTTAGGGTTAGGGTTAGGGTTAGGGTTAGGGTTAGGGTTAGGGTTAGGGTTAGGGTTAGGGTTAGGGTTAGGGTTAGGGTTAGGGTTAGGTTAGGGTTAGGGTTAGGGTTAGGGTTAGGGTTAGGGTTAGGGTTAGGGTTAGGGTTAGGGTTAGGGTTAGGGTTAGGGTTAGGGTTAGGGTTAGGGTTAGGGTTAGGGTTAGGGTTAGGGTTAGGGTTAGGGTTAGGGTTAGGGTTAGGGTTAGGGTTAGGGTTAGGGTTAGGGTTAGGGTTAGGGTTAGGGTTAGGGTTAGGGTTAGGGTTAGGGTTAGGGTTAGGGTTAGGGTTAGGGTTAGGGTTAGGGTTAGGGTTAGGGTTAGGGTTAGGGTTAGGGTTAGGGTTAGGGTTAGGGTTAGGGTTAGGGTTAGGGTTAGGGTTAGGGTTAGGGTTAGGGTTAGGGTTAGGGTTAGGGTTAGGGTTAGGGTTAGGGTTAGGGTTAGGGTTAGGGTTAGGGTTAGGGTTAGGGTTAGGGTTAGGGTTAGGGTTAGGGTTAGGGTTAGGGTTAGGGTTAGGGTTAGGGTTAGGGTTAGGGTTAGGGTTAGGTTAGGGTTAGGGTTAGGGTTAGGGTTAGGGTTAGGGTTAGGGTTAGGGTTAGGGTTAGGGTTAGGGTTAGGGTTAGGGTTAGGGTTAGGGTTAGGGTTAGGGTTAGGGTTAGGGTTAGGGTTAGGGTTAGGGTTAGGGTTAGGGTTAGGGTTAGGGTTAGGGTTAGGGTTAGGGTTAGGGTTAGGGTTAGGGTTAGGGTTAGGGTTAGGGTTAGGGTTAGGGTTAGGGTTAGGGTTAGGGTTAGGGTTAGGGTTAGGGTTAGGGTTAGGGTTAGGGTTAGGGTTAGGGTTAGGGTTAGGGTTAGGGTTAGGGTTAGGGTTAGGGTTAGGGTTAGGGTTAGGGTTAGGGTTAGGGTTAGGGTTAGGGTTAGGGTTAGGGTTAGGGTTAGGGTTAGGGTTAGGGTTAGGGTTAGGGTTAGGGTTAGGGTTAGGGTTAGGGTTAGGGTTAGGGTTAGGGTTAGGGTTAGGGTTAGGGTTAGGGTTAGGGTTAGGGTTAGGGTTAGGGTTAGGGTTAGGGTTAGGGTTAGGGTTAGGGTTAGGGTTAGGGTTAGGGTTAGGGTTAGGGTTAGGGTTAGGGTTAGGGTTAGGGTTAGGGTTAGGGTTAGGGTTAGGGTTAGGGTTAGGGTTAGGGTTAGGGTTAGGGTTAGGGTTAGGGTTAGGGTTAGGGTTAGGGTTAGGGTTAGGGTTAGGGTTAGGGTTAGGGTTAGGGTTAGGGTTAGGGTTAGGGTTAGGGTTAGGGTTAGGGTTAGGGTTAGGGTTAGGGTTAGGGTTAGGGTTTAGGGTTAGGGTTAGGGTTAGGGTTAGGGTTAGGGTTAGGGTTAGGGTTAGGGTTAGGGTTAGGGTTAGGGTTAGGGTTAGGGTTAGGGTTAGGGTTAGGGTTAGGGTTAGGGTTAGGGTTAGGGTTAGGGTTAGGGTTAGGGTTAGGGTTAGGGTTAGGGTTAGGGTTAGGGTTAGGGTTAGGGTTAGGGTTAGGGTTAGGGTTAGGGTTAGGGTTAGGGTTAGGGTTAGGGTTAGGGTTAGGGTTAGGGTTAGGGTTAGGGTTAGGGTTAGGGTTAGGGTTAGGGTTAGGGTTAGGGTTAGGGTTAGGGTTAGGGTTAGGGTTAGGGTAGGGTTAGGGTTAGGGTTAGGGTTAGGGTTAGGGTTAGGGTTAGGGTTAGGGTTAGGGTTAGGGTTAGGGTTAGGGTTAGGGTTAGGGTTAGGGTTAGGGTTAGGGTTAGGGTTAGGGTTAGGGTTAGGGTTAGGGTTAGGGTTAGGGTTAGGGTTAGGGTGAGGGTTAGGGTTAGGGTTAGGGTTAGGGTTAGGGTTAGGGTTAGGGTTAGGGTTAGGGTTAGGGTTAGGGTGGGTTAGGGTTAGGGTATGGTTAGGGTTAGGGGGGGGTAGAAGTTAAAAAGTTCAAGTTAAAAGTTAAAGTTAAAGTTAAAGTTAAAGTTAAAGTTAAAGTTAAAGTTAAAGTTAAAGTTAAAGTTAACAGTTAAAGTTAAAGTTAAGTTAACGTTACAAGTTAACAGTTAACACGTTAAAGTTAAAGTCTAAAACAGTA
>NW_028127230.1:0-68507 GCF_965231255.1 Vanellus vanellus | reverse complement strand
GAGGACCAGCATCACTTTTCCCCACTGGCACCTTTGCTGTGGCAGCAAAAGCTGGACGTTTTGTCTTTTTTGCTCCAGAGAGCGCCGGAAAGTGAAAAAAGGTGCTTTTGAGGATAGAGTCCTCAGGAAAGCAGAGAGGGCCAAATGCCCCAGACAATTTGGCCCTCTCTGCTTTCCTGAGGACTCTATCCTCAAAATGCACCTTTTTTCACTTTCGGCGCTGTCTGGAGCAAAAAAGACAAACGTCCAGCTTTTGCTGCCACAGCAAAGGTGCCAGCAAGGAAAAGTGATGCTGGTCCTCACTGCCTCCTGGAACCCCTTCAAATGCCCCAGACAATTTGGCCCTCTCTGCTTTCCTGAGGACTCTATCCCTCAAATGCACCTTTTTTCACTTTTGGCGCTCTCTGGAGCAAAAAAGACAAACGTTCCAGCTTTTGCTGCCACAGCAAAGGTGCCAGCGGGAAAAGTGATGCTGGTCCTCACTGCCTCCTGGAACCCCTTCAAATGCCCCAGACAATTTGGCCCTCTCTGCTTTCCTGAGGACTCTATCCTCAAAAGCACCTTTTTTCACTTTCGGCGCTGTCTGGAGCAAAAAAGACAAACGTCCAGCTTTTGCTGCCACAGCAAAGGTGCCAGCGGGGAAAAGTGATGCTGGTCCTCACTGCCTCCTGGAACCCCTTCAAATGCCCCGGACAATTTGGCCCTCTCTGCTTTCCTGAGGACTCTATCCTCAAAAGCACCTTTTTTCACTTTCGGCGCTTCTGGAGCAAAAAAGACAAACGTCCAGCTTTTGCTGCCACAGCAAAGGTGCCAGCGGGGAAAAGTGATGCTGGTTCTCACTGCCTCCTGGAACCCCTTCAAATGCACCAGACAATTTGGCCCTCTCTGCTTTCCTGAGGACTCTATCCGCAAATGCACCTTTTTCACTTTCGGCGCTCTCTGGAGCAAAAAAGACAAACGTCCAGCTTTTGCTGCCACAGCAAAGGTGCCAGCGGGGAAAAGTGATGCTGGTCCTCACTGCCTCCTGGAACCCCTTCAAATGCCCCAGACAATTTGGCCCTCTCTGCTTTCCTGAGGACTCTATCCTCAAAAGCACCTTTTTTCACTTTCGGCGCTGTCTGGAGCAAAAAAGACAAACGTCCAGCTTTTGCTGCCACAGCAAAGGTGCCAGCGGGGAAAAGTGATGCTGGTTCTCACTGCCTCCTGGAACCCCTTCAAATGCACCAGACAATTTGGCCCTCTCTGCTTTCCTGAGGACTCTATCCGCAAAAGCACCTTTTTTCACTTTTGGCGCTCTCTGGAGCAAAAAGACAAACGTCAGGTTTTGCTGCCACAGCAAAGGTGCCAGCGGGGAAAAGTGATGCTGGTCCTCACTGCCTCCTGGAACCCCTTCAAATGCCCCAGACAATTTGGCCCTCTCTGCTTTCCTGAGGACTCTATCCTCAAAAGCAACTTTTTTCACTTTCGGCGCTCTCTGGAGCAAAAAAAGACAAACGTCCAGCTTTTGCTGCCACAGCAAAGGTGCCAGCGGGGAAAAGTGATGCTGGTCCTCACTGCCTCCTGGAACCCCTTCAAATGCCCCAGACAATTTGGCCCTCTCTGCTTTCCTGAGGACTCTATCCTCAAATGCACCTTTTTTCACTTTCGGCGCTGTCTGGAGCAAAAAGACAAACGTCCAGCTTTTGCTGCCACAGCAAAGGTGCCAGCGGGGAAAAGTGATGCTGGTCCTCACTGCCTCCTGGAACCCCTTCAAATGCACCAGACAATTTGGCCCTCTCTGCTTTCCTGAGGACTCTATCCGCAAAAGCACCTTTTTTCACTTTTGGCGCTCTCTGGAGCAAAAAAGACAAACGTCCAGCTTTTGCTGCCACAGCAAAGGTGCCAGCGGGGAAAAGTGATGCTGGTCCTCACTGCCTCCTGGAACCCCTTCAAATGCCCCAGACAATTTGGCCCTCTCTGCTTTCCTGAGGACTCTATCCTCAAAAGCACCTTTTTTCACTTTCGGCGCTGTCTGGAGCAAAAAAGACAAACGTCCAGCTTTTGCTGCCACAGCAAAGGTGCCAGCGGGAAAAGTGATGCTGTTCTCACTGCCTCCTGGAACCCCTTCAAATGCACCAGACAATTTGGCCCTCTCTGCTTTCCTGAGGACTCTATCCGCAAAAGCACCTTTTTTCACTTTTGGCGCTCTCTGGAGCAAAAAAGACAAACGTCCAGCTTTTGCTGCCACAGCAAAGGTGCCAGCGGGGAAAAGTGATGCTGGTCCTCACTGCCTCCTGGAACCCCTTCAAATGCACTAGACAATTTGGCCCTCTCTGCTTTCCTGAGGACTCTATCCTCAAATGCACCTTTTTTCACTTTCGGCGCTGTCTGGAGCAAAAAAGACAAACGTCCAGGTTTTGCTGCCACAGCAAAGGTGCCAGCGGGGAAAAGTGATGCTGGTCCTCACTGCCTCCTGGAACCCCTTCAAATGCCCCAGACAATTTGGCCCTCTCTGCTTTCCTGAGGACTCTATCCTCAAATGCACCTTTTTTCACTTTCGGCGCTTTCTGGAGCAAAAAAGACAAACGTCCAGCTTTTGCTGCCACAGCAAAGGTGCCAGCGGGGAAAAGTGATGCTGGTCCTCACTGCCTCCTGGAACCCCTTCAAATGCCCCAGACAATTTGGCCCTCTCTGCTTTCCTGAGGAGTCTATCCTCAAAAGCACCTTTTTTCACTTTCGGCGCTCTCTGGAGCAAAAAAGACAAACGTCCAGCTTTTGCTGCCACAGCAAAGGTGCCAGCGTGAAAAGTGATGCTGGTTCTCACTGCCTCCTGGAACCCCTTCAAATGCACCAGACAATTTGGCCCTCTCTGCTTTCCTGAGGACTCTATCCTCAAAAAGCACCTTTCTTCACTTTCGGCGCTCTCTGGAGCAAAAAAGACAAACGTCCAGCTTTTGCTGCCACAGCAAAGGTGCCACGGGGAAAAGTGATGCTGGTCCTCACTGCCTCCTGGAACCCCTTCAAATGCCCCAGACAATTTGGCCCTCTCTGCTTTCCTGAGGACTCTATCCGCAAAAGCACCTTTTTTCACTTTTGGCGCTCTCTGGAGCAAAAAGGACAAACGTCCAGCTTTTGCTGCCACAGCAAAGGTGCCAGCGGGGAAAAGTGATGCTGGTCCTCACTGCCTCCTGGAACCCCTTCAAATGCCCCAGACAATTTGGCCCTCTCTGCTTTCCTGAGGACTCTATCCGCAAAAGCACCTTTTTTCACTTTCGGCGCTCTCTGGAGCAAAAAGACAAACGTCCAGGTTTTGCTGCCACAGCAAAGGTGCCAGCGGGAAAAGTGATGCTGGTCCTCACTGCCTCCTGGAACCCCTTCAAATGCCCCAGACAATTTGGCCCTCTCTGCTTTCCTGAGGACTCTATCCTCAAATGCACCTTTTTTCACTTTCGGCGCTTTCTGGAGCAAAAAAGACAAACGTCCAGCTTTTGCTGCCACAGCAAAGGTGCCAGCGGGGAAAAGTGATGCTGGTCCTCACTGCCTCCTGGAACCCCTTCAAATGCACCAGACAATTTGGCCCTCTCTGCTTTCCTGAGGAGTCTATCCTCAAAAGCACCTTTTTTCACTTTCGGCGCTCTCTGGAGCAAAAAAGACAAACGTCCAGCTTTTGCTGCCACAGCAAAGGTGCCAGCGTTGAAAAGTGATGCTGGTTCTCACTGCCTCCTGGAACCCCTTCAAATGCACCAGACAATTTGGCCCTCTCTGCTTTCCTGAGGACTCTATCCTCAAAAGCACCTTTCTTCACTTTCGGCGCTCTCTGGAGCAAAAAAGACAAACGTCCAGCTTTTGCTGCCACAGCAAAGGTGCCAGCGGGGAAAAGTGATGCTGGTCCTCACTGCCTCCTGGAACCCCTTCAAATGCCCCAGACAATTTGGCCCTCTCTGCTTTCCTGAGGACTCTATCCTCAAAAGCACCTTTTTTCACTTTTGGCGCTCTCTGGAGCAAAAAAGACAAACGTCCAGCTTTTGCTGCCACAGCAAAGGTGCCAGCGGGGAAAAGTGATGCTGGTTCTCACTGCCTCCTGGAACCCCTTCAAATGCCCCAGACAATTTGGCCCTCTCTGCTTTCCTGAGGACTCTATCCTCAAATGCACCTTTTTTCACTTTCGGCGCTGTCTGGAGTAAAAAAGACAAACGTCCAGCTTTTGCTGCCACAGCAAAGGTGCCAGCGGGGAAAAGTGATGCTGGTCCTCACTGCCTCCTGGAACCCCTTCAAATGCACCAGACAATTTGGCCCTCTCTGCTTTCCTGAGGACTCTATCCGCAAAAGCACCTTTTTTCACTTTTGGCGCTCTCTGGAGCAAAAAAGACAAACGTCCAGCTTTTGCTGCCACAGCAAAGGTGCCAGCGGGGAAAAGTGATGCTGGTCCTCACTGCCTCCTGGAACCCCTTCAAATGCCCCAGACAATTTGGCCCTCTCTGCTTTCCTGAGGAGTCTATCCTCAAAAGCACCTTTTTTCACTTTCGGCGCTCTCTGGAGCAAAAAAGACAAACGTCCAGCTTTTGCTGCCACAGCAAAGGTGCCAGCGTTGAAAAGTGATGCTGGTTCTCACTGCCTCCTGGAACCCCTTCAAATGCACCAGACAATTTGGCCCTCTCTGCTTTCCTGAGGACTCTATCCTCAAAAGCACCTTTCTTCACTTTCGGCGCTCTCTGGAGCAAAAAAGACAAACGTCCAGCTTTTGCTGCCACAGCAAAGGTGCCACCGGGGAAAAGTGATGCTGGTCCTCACTGCCTCCTGGAACCCCTTCAAATGCCCCAGACAATTTGGCCCTCTCTGCTTTCCTGAGGACTCTATCCGCAAAAGCACCTTTTTTCACTTTTGGCGCTCTCTGGAGCAAAAAGGACAAACGTCCAGCTTTTGCTGCCACAGCAAAGGTGCCAGCGGGGAAAAGTGATGCTGGTCCTCACTGCCTCCTGGAACCCCTTCAAATGCCCCAGACAATTTGGCCCTCTCTGCTTTCCTGAGGACTCTATCCGCAAAAGCACCTTTTTTCACTTTCGGCGCTCTCTGGAGCAAAAAAGACAAACGTCCAGGTTTTGCTGCCACAGCAAAGGTGCCAGCGGGGAAAAGTGATGCTGGTCCTCACTGCCTCCTGGAACCCCTTCAAATGCCCCAGACAATTTGGCCCTCTCTGCTTTCCTGAGGACTCTATCCTCAAATGCACCTTTTTTCACTTTCGGCGCTTTCTGGAGCAAAAAAGACAAACGTCCAGCTTTTGCTGCCACAGCAAAGGTGCCAGCGGGGAAAAGTGATGCTGGTCCTCACTGCCTCCTGGAACCCCTTCAAATGCACCAGACAATTTGGCCCTCTCTGCTTTCCTGAGGAGTCTATCCTCAAAAGCACCTTTTTTCACTTTCGGCGCTCTCTGGAGCAAAAAAGACAAACGTCCAGCTTTTGCTGCCACAGCAAAGGTGCCAGCGTTGAAAAGTGATGCTGGTTCTCACTGCCTCCTGGAACCCCTTCAAATGCACCAGACAATTTGGCCCTCTCTGCTTTCCTGAGGACTCTATCCTCAAAAGCACCTTTCTTCACTTTCGGCGCTCTCTGGAGCAAAAAAGACAAACGTCCAGCTTTTGCTGCCACAGCAAAGGTGCCAGCGGGGAAAAGTGATGCTGGTCCTCACTGCCTCCTGGAACCCCTTCAAATGCCCCAGACAATTTGGCCCTCTCTGCTTTCCTGAGGACTCTATCCTCAAAAGCACCTTTTTTCACTTTTGGCGCTCTCTGGAGCAAAAAAGACAAACGTCCAGCTTTTGCTGCCACAGCAAAGGTGCCAGCGGGGAAAAGTGATGCTGGTTCTCACTGCCTCCTGGAACCCCTTCAAATGCCCCAGACAATTTGGCCCTCTCTGCTTTCCTGAGGACTCTATCCTCAAATGCACCTTTTTTCACTTTCGGCGCTGTCTGGAGTAAAAAAGACAAACGTCCAGCTTTTGCTGCCACAGCAAAGGTGCCAGCGGGGAAAAGTGATGCTGGTCCTCACTGCCTCCTGGAACCCCTTCAAATGCACCAGACAATTTGGCCCTCTCTGCTTTCCTGAGGACTCTATCCGCAAAAGCACCTTTTTTCACTTTTGGCGCTCTCTGGAGCAAAAAAGACAAACGTCCAGCTTTTGCTGCCACAGCAAAGGTGCCAGCGGGGAAAAGTGATGCTGGTCCTCACTGCCTCCTGGAACCCCTTCAAATGCCCCAGACAATTTGGCCCTCTCTGCTTTCCTGAGGACTCTATCCTCAAAAGCACCTTTTTTCACTTTCGGCGCTGTCTGGAGCAAAAAAGACAAACGTCCAGCTTTTGCTGCCACAGCAAAGGTGCCAGCGGGGAAAAGTGATGCTGGTTCTCACTGCCTCCTGGAACCCCTTCAAATGCACCAGACAATTTGGCCCTCTCTGCTTTCCTGAGGACTCTATCCGCAAAAGCACCTTTTTTCACTTTTGGCGCTCTCTGGAGCAAAAAAGACAAACGTCCAGGTTTTGCTGCCACAGCAAAGGTGCCAGCGGGGAAAAGTGATGCTGGTCCTCACTGCCTCCTGGAACCCCTTCAAATGCCCCAGACAATTTGGCCCTCTCTGCTTTCCTGAGGACTCTATCCGCAAAAGCACCTTTTTTCACTTTCGGCGCTCTCTGGAGCAAAAAAGACAAACGTCCAGCTTTTGCTGCAACAGCAAAGGTGCCACCGGGGAAAAGTGATGCTGGTCCTCACTGCCTCCTGGAACCCCTTCAAATGCACCAGACAATTTGGCCCTCTCTGCTTTCCTGAGGACTCTATCCTCAAATGCACCTTTTTTCACTTTCGGCGCTGTCTGGAGCAAAAAAGACAAACGTCCAGGTTTTGCTGCCACAGCAAAGGTGCCAGCGGGGAAAAGTGATGCTGGTCCTCACTGCCTCCTGGAACCCCTTCAAATGCCCCAGACAATTTGGCCCTCTCTGCTTTCCTGAGGACTCTATCCTCAAATGCACCTTTTTTCACTTTCGGCGCTGTCTGGAGCAAAAAAGACAAACGTCCAGGTTTTGCTGCCACAGCAAAGGTGCCAGCGGGGAAAAGTGATGCTGGTCCTCACTGCCTCCTGGAACCCCTTCAAATGCACCAGACAATTTGGCCCTCTCTGCTTTCCTGAGGACTCTATCCTCAAATGCACCTTTCTTCACTTTCGGCGCTTTCTGGAGCAAAAAAGACAAACGTCCAGCTTTTGCTGCCACAGCAAAGGTGCCAGCGGGGAAAAGTGATGCTGGTCCTCACTGCCTCCTGGAACCCCTTCAAATGCCCCAGACAATTTGGCCCTCTCTGCTTTCCTGAGGAGTCTATCCTCAAAAGCACCTTTCTTCAGTTTCGGCGCTCTCTGGAGCAAAAAAGACAAACGTCCAGCTTTTGCTGCCACAGCAAAGGTGCCACCGGGGAAAAGTGATGCTGGTCCTCACTGCCTCCTGGAACCCCTTCAAATGCCCCAGACAATTTGGCCCTCTCTGCTTTCCTGAGGACTCTATCCTCAAAAGCACCTTTTTTCACTTTCGGCGCTCTCTGGAGCAAAAAAGACAAACGTCCAGCTTTTGCTGCCACAGCAAATGTGCCAGCGGGGAAAAGTGATGCTGGTTCTCACTGCCTCCTGGAACCCCTTCAAATGCACCAGACAATTTGGCCCTCTCTGCTTTCCTGAGGACTCTATCCGCAAAAGCACCTTTTTTCACTTTTGGCGCTCTCTGGAGCAAAAAAGACAAACGTCCAGCTTTTGCTGCCACAGCAAAGGTGCCAGCGGGGAAAAGTGATGCTGGTCCTCACTGCCTCCTGGAACCCCTTCAAATGCCCCAGACAATTTGGCCCTCTCTGCTTTCCTGAGGACTCTATCCTCAAATGCACCTTTTTTCACTTTCGGCGCTCTCTGGAGCAAAAAAGACAAACGTCCAGCTTTTGCTGCCACAGCAAAGGTGCCAGCGGGGAAAAGTGATGCTGGTCCTCACTGCCTCCTGGAACCCCTTCAAATGCACCAGACAATTTGGCCCTCTCTGCTTTCCTGAGGACTCTATCCTCAAATGCACCTTTTTTCACTTTCGGCGCTGTCTGGAGCAAAAAAGACAAACGTCCAGCTTTTGCTGCCACAGCAAAGGTGCCAGCGGGGAAAAGTGATGCTGGTTCTCACTGCCTCCTGGAACCCCTTCAAATGCACCAGACAATTTGGCCCTCTCTGCTTTCCTGAGGACTCTATCCGCAAAAGCACCTTTTTTCACTTTCGGCGCTGTCTGGAGCAAAAAAGACAAACGTCCAGCTTTTGCTGCCACAGCAAAGGTGCCAGCGGGGAAAAGTGATGCTGGTCCTCACTGCCTCCTGGAACCCCTTCAAATGCCCCGGACAATTTGGCCCTCTCTGCTTTCCTGAGGACTCTATCCTCAAAAGCACCTTTTTTCACTTTCGGCGCTGTCTGGAGCAAAAAAGACAAACGTCCAGCTTTTGCTGCCACAGCAAAGGTGCCAGCGGGGAAAAGTGATGCTGGTTCTCACTGCCTCCTGGAACCCCTTCAAATGCCCCAGACAATTTGGCCCTCTCTGCTTTCCTGAGGACTCTATCCTCAAATGCACCTTTTTTCACTTTCGGCGCTGTCTGGAGCAAAAAAGACAAACGTCCAGCTTTTGCTGCCACAGCAAAGGTGCCAGCGGGGAAAAGTGATGCTGGTCCTCACTGCCTCCTGGAACCCCTTCAAATGCCCCAGACAATTTGGCCCTCTCTGCTTTCCTGAGGACTCTATCCTCAAATGCACCTTTATTCACTTTCGGCGCTGTCTGGAGTAAAAAAGACAAACGTCCAGCTTTTGCTGCCACAGCAAAGGTGCCAGCGGGGAAAAGTGATGCTGGTCCTCACTGCCTCCTGGAACCCCTTCAAATGCACCAGACAATTTGGCCCTCTCTGCTTTCCTGAGGACTCTATCCGCAAAAGCACCTTTTTTCACTTTCGGCGCTCTCTGGAGCAAAAAAGACAAACGTCCAGCTTTTGCTGCCACAGCAAAGGTGCCAGCGGGGAAAAGTGATGCTGGTCCTCACTGCCTCCTGGAACCCCTTCAAATGCCCCAGACAATTTGGCCCTCTCTGCTTTCCTGAGGAGTCTATCCTCAAAAGCACCTTTTTTCACTTTCGGCGCTCTCTGGAGCAAAAAAGACAAACGTCCAGCTTTTGCTGCCACAGCAAAGGTGCCAGCGTTGAAAAGTGATGCTGGTTCTCACTGCCTCCTGGAACCCCTTCAAATGCACCAGACAATTTGGCCCTCTCTGCTTTCCTGAGGACTCTATCCTCAAAAGCACCTTTCTTCACTTTCGGCGCTCTCTGGAGCAAAAAAGACAAACGTCCAGCTTTTGCTGCCACAGCAAAGGTGCCACCGGGGAAAAGTGATGCTGGTCCTCACTGCCTCCTGGAACCCCTTCAAATGCCCCAGACAATTTGGCCCTCTCTGCTTTCCTGAGGACTCTATCCTCAAAAGCACCTTTTTTCACTTTCGGCGCTCTCTGGAGCAAAAAAGACAAACGTCCAGCTTTTGCTGCCACAGCAAAGTTGCCAGCGGGGAAAAGTGATGCTGGTTCTCACTGCCTCCTGGAACCCCTTCAAATGCACCAGACAATTTGGCCCTCTCTGCTTTCCTGAGGACTCTATCCGCAAAAGCACCTTTTTTCACTTTCGGCGCTGTCTGGAGCAAAAAAGACAAACGTCCAGCTTTTGCTGCCACAGCAAAGGTGCCAGCGGGGAAAAGTGATGCTGGTCCTCACTGCCTCCTGGAACCCCTTCAAATGCCCCAGACAATTTGGCCCTCTCTGCTTTCCTGAGGACTCTATCCTCAAATGCACCTTTTTTCACTTTCGGCGCTGTCTGGAGCAAAAAAGACAAACGTCCAGCTTTTGCTGCCACAGCAAAGGTGCCAGCGGGGAAAAGTGATGCTGGTCCTCACTGCCTCCTGGAACCCCTTCAAATGCACCAGACAATTTGGCCCTCTCTGCTTTCCTGAGGACTCTATCCTCAAATGCACCTTTTTTCACTTTCGGCGCTGTCTGGAGCAAAAAAGACAAACGTCCAGCTTTTGCTGCCACAGCAAAGGTGCCAGCGGGGAAAAGTGATGCTGGTTCTCACTGCCTCCTGGAACCCCTTCAAATGCACCAGACAATTTGGCCCTCTCTGCTTTCCTGAGGACTCTATCCGCAAAAGCACCTTTTTTCACTTTTGGCGCTCTCTGGAGCAAAAAAGACAAACGTCCAGGTTTTGCTGCCACAGCAAAGGTGCCAGCGGGGAAAAGTGATGCTGGTCCTCACTGCCTCCTGGAACCCCTTCAAATGCCCCAGACAATTTGGCCCTCTCTGCTTTCCTGAGGACTCTATCCTCAAATGCACCTTTTTTCACTTTCGGCGCTGTCTGGAGCAAAAAAGACAAACGTCCAGCTTTTGCTGCCACAGCAAAGGTGCCAGCGGGGAAAAGTGATGCTGGTCCTCACTGCCTCCTGGAACCCCTTCAAATGCCCCAGACAATTTGGCCCTCTCTGCTTTCCTGAGGACTCTATCCGCAAAAGCACCTTTTTTCACTTTCGGCGCTGTCTGGAGCAAAAAAGACAAACGTCCAGCTTTTGCTGCCACAGCAAAGGTGCCAGCGGGGAAAAGTGATGCTGGTCCTCACTGCCTCCTGGAACACCTTCAAATGCCCCGGACAATTTGGCCCTCTCTGCTTTCCTGAGGACTCTATCCTCAAAAGCACCTTTTTTCACTTTCGGCGCTCTCTGGAGCAAAAAAGACAAACGTCCAGCTTTTGCTGCCACAGCAAAGGTGCCAGCAAGGAAAAGTGATGCTGCTTCTCACTGCCTCCTGGAACCCCTTCAAATGCACCAGACAATTTGGCCCTCTCTGCTTTCCTGAGGACTCTATCCGCAAAAGCACCTTTTTTCACTTTTGGCGCTCTCTGGAGCAAAAAAGACAAACGTCCAGCTTTTGCTGCCATAGCAAAGGTGCCACCGGGGAAAAGTGATGCTGGTCCTCACTGCCTCCTGGAACCCCTTCAAATGCCCCAGACAATTTGGCCCTCTCTGCTTTCCTGAGGACTCTATCCTCAAAAGCACCTTTTTTCACTTTCGGCGCTCTCTGGAGCAAAAAAGAGAAACGTCCAGCTTTTGCTGCCACAGCAAATGTGCCAGCGGGGAAAAGTGATGCTGGTTCTCACTGCCTCCTGGAACCCCTTCAAATGCCCCAGACAATTTGGCCCTCTCTGCTTTCCTGAGGACTCTATCCTCAAAAGCACCTTTTTTCACTTTTGGCGCTCTCTGGAGCAAAAAAGACAAACGTCCAGCTTTTGCTGCCACAGCAAAGGTGCCACCCGGGAAAAGTGATGCTGGTCCTCACTGCCTCCTGGAACCCCTTCAAATGCACCAGACAATTTGGCCCTCTCTGCTTTCCTGAGGACTCTATCCGCAAAAGCACCTTTTTTCACTTTTGGCGCTCTCTGGAGCAAAAAAGACAAACGTCCAGCTTTTGCTGCCACAGCAAAGGTGCCAGCGGGGAAAAGTGATGCTGGTCCTCACTGCCTCCTAGAACCCCTTCAAATGCACCAGACAATTTGGCCCTCTCTGCTTTCCTGAGGACTCTATCCTCAAAAGCACCTTTTTTCACTTTCGGCGCTCTCTGGAGCAAAAAAGACAAACGTCCAGCTTTTGCTGCCACAGCAAAGGTGCCAGCGGGGAAAAGTGATGCTGGTCCTCACTGCCTCCTGGAACCCCTTCAAATGCACCAGACAATTTGGCCCTCTCTGCTTTCCTGAGGACTCTATCCTCAAATGCACCTTTTTTCACTTTCGGCGCTGTCTGGAGAAAAAAAGACAAACGTCCAGCTTTTGCTGCCACAGCAAAGGTGCCAGCGGGGAAAAGTGATGCTGGTTCTCACTGCCTCCTGGAACCCCTTCAAATGCACCAGACAATTTGGCCCTCTCTGCTTTCCTGAGGACTCTATCCGCAAAAGCACCTTTTTTCACTTTTGGCGCTCTCTGGAGCAAAAAAGACAATTGTCCAGCTTTTGCTGCCACAGCAAAGGTGCCAGCGGGGAAAAGTGATGCTGGTCCTCACTGCCTCCTGGAACCCCTTCAAATGCCCCAGACAATTTGGCCCTCTCTGCTTTCCTGAGGACTCTATCCTCAAATGCACCTTTTTTCACTTTTGGCGCTCTCTGGAGCAAAAAAGACAAACGTCCAGCTTTTGCTGCCACAGCAAAGGTGCCAGCGGGGAAAAGTGATGCTGGTCCTCACTGCCTCCTGGAACCCCTTCAAATGCCCCAGACAATTTGGCCCTCTCTGCTTTCCTGAGGACTCTATCCTCAAAAGCACCTTTTTTCACTTTCGGCGCTGTCTGGAGCAAAAAAGACAAACGTCCAGCTTTTGCTGCCACAGCAAAGGTGCCAGCGGGGAAAAGTGATGCTGGTTCTCACTGCCTCCTGGAACCCCTTCAAATGCACCAGACAATTTGGCCCTCTCTGCTTTCCTGAGGACTCTATCCGCAAAAGCACCTTTTTTCACTTTCGGCGCTGTCTGGAGCAAAAAAGACAAACGTCCAGCTTTTGCTGCCACAGCAAAGGTGCCAGCGGGGAAAAGTGATGCTGGTCCTCACTGCCTCCTGGAACCCCTTCAAATGCACCAGACAATTTGGCCCTCTCTGCTTTCCTGAGGACTCTATCCTCAAATGCACCTTTTTTCACTTTCGGCGCTGTCTGGAGTAAAAAAGACAAACGTCCAGCTTTTGCTGCCACAGCAAAGGTGCCAGCGGGGAAAAGTGATGCTGGTCCTCACTGCCTCCTGGAACCCCTTCAAATGCACCAGACAATTTGGCCCTCTCTGCTTTCCTGAGGACTCTATCCGCAAAAGCACCTTTTTTCACTTTTGGCGCTGTCTGGAGCAAAAAAGACAAACGTCCAGCTTTTGCTGCCACAGCAAAGGTGCCAGCGGGGAAAAGTGATGCTGGTCCTCACTGCCTCCTGGAACCCCTTCAAATGCCGCAGACAATTTGGCCCTCTCTGCTTTCCTGAGGACTCTATCCTCAAATGCACCTTTTTTCACTTTCGGCGCTGTCTGGAGCAAAAAAGACAAACGTCCAGGTTTTGCTGCCACAGCAAAGGTGCCAGCGGGGAAAAGTGATGCTGGTCCTCACTGCCTCCTGGAACCCCTTCAAATGCCCCAGACAATTTGGCCCTCTCTGCTTTCCTGAGGACTCTATCCTCAAATGCACCTTTTTTCACTTTCGGCGCTTTCTGGAGCAAAAAAGACAAACGTCCAGCTTTTGCTGCCACAGCAAAGGTGCCAGCGGGGAAAAGTGATGCTGGTCCTCACTGCCTCCTGGAACCCCTTCAAATGCCCCAGACAATTTGGCCCTCTCTGCTTTCCTGAGGAGTCTATCCTCAAAAGCACCTTTTTTCACTTTCGGCACTGTCTGGAGCAAAAAAGACAAACGTCCAGCTTTTGCTGCCACAGCAAAGGTGCCAGCGGGGAAAAGTGATGCTGGTCCTCACTGCCTCCTGGAACCCCTTCAAATGCACCAGACAATTTGGCCCTCTCTGCTTTCCTGAGGACTCTATCCTCAAAAGCACCTTTCTTCACTTTCGGCGCTCTCTGGAGCAAAAAAGACAAACGTCCAGCTTTTGCTGCCACAGCAAAGGTGCCACCGGGGAAAAGTGATGCTGGTCCTCACTGCCTCCTGGAACCCCTTCAAATGCCCCAGACAATTTGGCCCTCTCTGCTTTCCTGAGGACTCTATCCTCAAAAGCACCTTTTTTCACTTTCGGCGCTCTCTGGAGCAAAAAAGACAAACGTCCAGCTTTTGCTGCCACAGCAAAGGTGCCAGCGGGGAAAAGTGATGCTGGTTCTCACTGCCTCCTGGAACCCCTTCAAATGCACCAGACAATTTGGCCCTCTCTGCTTTCCTGAGGACTCTATCCGCAAAAGCACCTTTTTTCACTTTTGGCGCTCTCTGGAGCAAAAAAGACAAACGTCCAGCTTTTGCTGCCACAGCAAAGGTGCCAGCGGGTAAAAGTGATGCTGGTCCTCACTGCCTCCTGGAAGCCCTTCAAATGCCCCAGACAATTTGGCCCTCTCTGCTTTCCTGAGGACTCTATCCTCAAATGCACCTTTTTTCACTTTCGGCGCTCTCTGGAGCAAAAAAGACAAACGTCCAGCTTTTGCTGCCACAGCAAAGGTGCCAGCGGGGAAAAGTGATGCTGGTCCTCACTGCCTCCTGGAACCCCTTCAAATGCCCCAGACAATTTGGCCCTCTCTGCTTTCCTGAGGACTCTATCCTCAAATGCACCTTTTTTCACTTTCGGCGCTGTCTGGAGCAAAAAAGACAAACGTCCAGCTTTTGCTGCCACAGCAAAGGTGCCAGCGGGGAAAAGTGATGCTGGTTCTCACTGCCTCCTGGAACCCCTTCAAATGCACCAGACAATTTGGCCCTCTCTGCTTTCCTGAGGACTCTATCCGCAAAAGCACCTTTTTTCACTTTTGGCGCTCTCTGGAGCAAAAAAGACAAACGTCCAGGTTTTGCTGCCACAGCAAAGGTGCCAGCGGGAAAAGTGATGCTGGTCCTCACTGCCTCCTGGAACCCCTTCAAATGCCCCAGACAATTTGGCCCTCTCTGCTTTCCTGAGGACTCTATCCTCAAATGCACCTTTTTTCACTTTTGGCGCTCTCTGGAGCAAAAAAGACAAACGTCCAGCTTTTGCTGCCACAGCAAAGGTGCCAGCGGGGAAAAGTGATGCTGGTCCTCACTGCCTCCTGGAACCCCTTCAAATGCACCAGACAATTTGGCCCTCTCTGCTTTCCTGAGGACTCTATCCGCAAAAGCACCTTTTTTCACTTTCGGCGCTGTCTGGAGCAAAAAAGACAAACGTCCAGCTTTTGCTGCCACAGCAAAGGTGCCAGCGGGGAAAAGTGATGCTGGTCCTCACTGCCTCCTGGAACCCCTTCAAATGCCCCAGACAATTTGGCCCTCTCTGCTTTCCTGAGGACTCTATCCGCAAAAGCACCTTTTTTCACTTTCGGCGCTCTCTGGAGCAAAAAAGACAAACGTCCAGCTTTTGCTGCCACAGCAAAGGTGCCAGCGGGGAAAAGTGATGCTGGTCCTCACTGCCTCCTGGAACCCCTTCAAATGCACCAGACAATTTGGCCCTCTCTGCTTTCCTGAGGACTCTATCCTCAAATGCACCTTTTTCAATTTCGGCGCTGTCTGGAGCAAAAAAGACAAACGTCCAGGTTTTGCTGCCACAGCAAAGGTGCCAGCGGGGAAAAGTGATGCTGGTCCTCACTGCCTCCTGGAACCCCTTCAAATGCCCCAGACAATTTGGCCCTCTCTGCTTTCCTGAGGACTCTATCCTCAAATGCACCTTTTTTCACTTTCGGCGCTTTCTGGAGCAAAAAAGACAAACGTCCAGCTTTTGCTGCCACAGCAAAGGTGCCAGCGGGGAAAAGTGATGCTGGTCCTCACTGCCTCCTGGAACCCCTTCAAATGCCCCAGACAATTTGGCCCTCTCTGCTTTCCTGAGGAGTCTATCCTCAAAAGCACCTTTTTTCACTTTCGGCGCTCTCTGGAGCAAAAAAGACAAACGTCCAGCTTTTGCTGCCACAGCAAAGGTGCCAGCGTTGAAAAGTGATGCTGGTTCTCACTGCCTCCTGGAACCCCTTCAAATGCACCAGACAATTTGGCCCTCTCTGCTTTCCTGAGGACTCTATCCTCAAAAGCACCTTTCTTCAGTTTCGGCGCTCTCTGGAGCAAAAAAGACAAACGTCCAGCTTTTGCTGCCACAGCAAAGGTGCCAGCGGGGAAAAGTGATGCTGGTCCTCACTGCCTCCTGGAACCCCTTCAAATGCCCCAGACAATTTGGCCCTCTCTGCTTTCCTGAGGACTCTATCCTCAAATGCACCTTTTTTCACTTTCGGCGCTCTCTGGAGCAAAAAAGACAAACGTCCAGCTTTTGCTGCCACAGCAAAGGTGCCAGCGGGGAAAAGTGATGCTGGTCCTCACTGCCTCCTGGAACCCCTTCAAATGCCCCGGACAATTTGGCCCTCTCTGCTTTCCTGAGGACTCTATCCTCAAAAGCACCTTTTTTCACTTTCGGCGCTCTCTGGAGCAAAAAAGACAAACGTCCAGCTTTTGCTGCCACAGCAAAGGTGCCAGCGGGGAAAAGTGATGCTGGTCCTCACTACCTCCTGGAACCCCTTCAAATGCACCAGACAATTTGGCCCTCTCTGCTTTCCTGAGGACTCTATCCTCAAATGCACCTTTTTTCACTTTCGGCGCTGTCTGGAGCAAAAAAGACAAACGTCCAGCTTTTGCTGCCACAGCAAAGGTGCCAGCGGGGAAAAGTGATGCTGGTCCTCACTGCCTCCTGGAACCCCTTCAAATGCACCAGACAATTTGGCCCTCTCTGCTTTCCTGAGGACTCTATCCTCAAATGCACCTTTATTCACTTTCGGCGCTGTCTGGAGTAAAAAAGACAAACGTCCAGCTTTTGCTGCCACAGCAAAGGTGCCAGCGGGGAAAAGTGATGCTGGTCCTCACTGCCTCCTGGAACCCCTTCAAATGCACCAGACAATTTGGCCCTCTCTGCTTTCCTGAGGACTCTATCCGCAAAAGCACCTTTTTTCACTTTCGGCGCTCTCTGGAGCAAAAAAGACAAACGTCCAGCTTTTGCTGCCACAGCAAAGGTGCCAGCGGGGAAAAGTGATGCTGGTTCTCACTGCCTCCTGGAACCCCTTCAAATGCACCAGACAATTTGGCCCTCTCTGCTTTCCTGAGGACTCTATCCGCAAAAGCACCTTTTTTCACTTTCGGCGCTGTCTGGAGCAAAAAAGACAAACGTCCAGCTTTTGCTGCCACAGCAAAGGTGCCAGCGGGGAAAAGTGATGCTGGTCCTCACTGCCTCCTGGAACCCCTTCAAATGCCCCAGACAATTTGGCCCTCTCTGCTTTCCTGAGGACTCTATCCTCAAATGCACCTTTTTTCACTTTCGGCGCTCTCTGGAGCAAAAAAGACAAACGTCCAGCTTTTGCTGCCACAACAAAGGTGCCAGCGGGGAAAAGTGATGCTGGTCCTCACTGCCTCCTGGAACCCCTTCAAATGCACCAGACAATTTGGCCCTCTCTGCTTTCCTGAGGACTCTATCTCAAATGCACCTTTTTTCACTTTCGGCGCTGTCTGGAGCAAAAAAGACAAACGTCCAGCTTTTGCTGCCACAGCAAAGGTGCCAGCGGGGAAAAGTGATGCTGGTTCTCACTGCCTCCTGGAACCCCTTCAAATGCACCAGACAATTTGGCCCTCTCTGCTTTCCTGAGGACTCTATCCGCAAAAGCACCTTTTTTCACTTTTGGCGCTCTCTGGAGCAAAAAAGACAAACGTCCAGGTTTTGCTGCCACAGCAAAGGTGCCAGCGGGGAAAAGTGATGCTGGTCCTCACTGCCTCCTGGAACCCCTTCAAATGCCCCAGACAATTTGGCCCTCTCTGCTTTCCTGAGGACTCTATCCTCAAATGCACCTTTTTTCACTTTCGGCGCTGTCTGGAGCAAAAAAGAAAAACGTCCAGCTTTTGCTGCCACAGCAAAGGTGCCAGCGGGGAAAAGTGATGCTGGTCCTCACTGCCTCCTGGAACCCCTTCAAATGCCCCAGACAATTTGGCCCTCTCTGCTTTCCTGAGGACTCTATCCGCAAAAGCACCTTTTTTCACTTTCGGCGCTGTCTGGAGCAAAAAAGACAAACGTCCAGCTTTTGCTGCCACAGCAAAGGTGCCAGCGGGGAAAAGTGATGCTGGTCCTCACTGCCTCCTGGAACCCCTTCAAATGCCCCGGACAATTTGGCCCTCTCTGCTTTCCTGAGGACTCTATCCTCAAAAGCACCTTTTTTCACTTTCGGCGCTCTCTGGAGCAAAAAAGACAAACGTCCAGCTTTTGCTGCCACAGCAAAGGTGCCAGCAAGGAAAAGTGATGCTGCTTCTCACTGCCTCCTGGAACCCCTTCAAATGCACCAGACAATTTGGCCCTCTCTGCTTTCCTGAGGACTCTATCCGCAAAAGCACCTTTTTTCACTTTTGGCGCTCTCTGGAGCAAAAAAGACAAACGTCCAGCTTTTGCTGCCATAGCAAAGGTGCCACCGGGGAAAAGTGATGCTGGTCCTCACTGCCTCCTGGAACCCCTTCAAATGCCCCAGACAATTTGGCCCTCTCTGCTTTCCTGAGGACTCTATCCTCAAAAGCACCTTTTTTCACTTTCGGCGCTCTCTGGAGCAAAAAAGAGAAACGTCCAGCTTTTGCTGCCACAGCAAATGTGCCAGCGGGGAAAAGTGATGCTGGTTCTCACTGCCTCCTGGAACCCCTTCAAATGCCCCAGACAATTTGGCCCTCTCTGCTTTCCTGAGGACTCTATCCGCAAAAGCACCTTTTTTCAATTTTGGCGCTCTCTGGAGCAAAAAAGACAAACGTCCAGCTTTTGCTGCCACAGCAAAGGTGCCAGCGGGGAAAAGTGATGCTGGTCCTCACTGCCTCCTGGAACCCCTTCAAATGCACCAGACAATTTGGCCCTCTCTGCTTTCCTGAGGACTCTATCCGCAAAAGCACCTTTTTTCAATTTTGGCGCTCTCTGGAGCAAAAAAGACAAACGTCCAGCTTTTGCTGCCACAGCAAAGGTGCCAGCGGGGAAAAGTGATGCTGGTCCTCACTGCCTCCTAGAACCCCTTCAAATGCACCAGACAATTTGGCCCTCTCTGCTTTCCTGAGGACTCTATCCTCAAAAGCACCTTTTTTCACTTTCGGCGCTCTCTGGAGCAAAAAAGACAAACGTCCAGCTTTTGCTGCCACAGCAAAGGTGCCAGCGGGGAAAAGTGATGCTGGTCCTCACTGCCTCCTGGAACCCCTTCAAATGCACCAGACAATTTGGCCCTCTCTGCTTTCCTGAGGACTCTATCCTCAAATGCACCTTTTTTCACTTTCGGCGCTGTCTGGAGCAAAAAAGACAAACGTCCAGCTTTTGCTGCCACAGCAAAGGTGCCAGCGGGGAAAAGTGATGCTGGTTCTCACTGCCTCCTGGAACCCCTTCAAATGCACCAGACAATTTGGCCCTCTCTGCTTTCCTGAGGACTCTATCCGCAAAAGCACCTTTTTTCACTTTCGGCGCTCTCTGGAGCAAAAAAGACAAACGTCCAGCTTTTGCTGCCACAGCAAAGGTGCCAGCGGGGAAAAGTGATGCTGGTCCTCACTGCCTCCTGGAACCCCTTCAAATGCCCCAGACAATTTGGCCCTCTCTGCTTTCCTGAGGAGTCTATCCTCAAAAGCACCTTTTTTCACTTTCGGCGCTCTCTGGAGCAAAAAAGACAAACGTCCAGCTTTTGCTGCCACAGCAAAGGTGCCAGCGGGGAAAAGTGATGCTGCTTCTCACTGCCTCCTGGAACCCCTTCAAATGCACCAGACAATTTGGCCCTCTCTGCTTTCCTGAGGACTCTATCCTGAAATGCACCTTTTTTCACTTTCGGCGCTCTCTGGAGCAAAAAAGACAAACGTCCAGCTTTTGCTGCCACAGCAAAGGTGCCAGCGGGGAAAAGTGATGCTGGTCCTCACTGCCTCCTGGAACCCCTTCAAATGCACCAGACAATTTGGCCCTCTCTGCTTTCCTGAGGACTCTATCCTCAAATGCACCTTTTTTCACTTTCGGCGCTGTCTGGAGCAAAAAAGACAAACGTCCAGCTTTTGCTGCCACAGCAAAGGTGCCAGCGGGGAAAAGTGATGCTGGTTCTCACTGCCTCCTGGAACCCCTTCAAATGCACCAGACAATTTGGCCCTCTCTGCTTTCCTGAGGACTCTATCCGCAAAAGCACCTTTTTTCACTTTCGGCGCTGTCTGGAGCAAAAAAGACAAACGTCCAGCTTTTGCTGCCACAGCAAAGGTGCCAGCGGGGAAAAGTGATGCTGGTCCTCACTGCCTCCTGGAACCCCTTCAAATGCCCCGGACAATTTGGCCCTCTCTGCTTTCCTGAGGACTCTATCCTCAAAAGCACCTTTTTTCACTTTCGGCGCTCTCTGGAGCAAAAAAGACAAACGTCCAGCTTTTGCTGCCACAGCAAAGGTGCCAGCGGGGAAAAGTGATGCTGGTCCTCACTGCCTCCTGGAACCCCTTCAAATGCCCCAGACAATTTGGCCCTCTCTGCTTTCCTGAGGACTCTATCCTCAAATGCACCTTTTTTCACTTTCGGCGCTGTCTGGAGCAAAAAAGACAAACGTCCAGCTTTTGCTGCCACAGCAAAGGTGCCAGCGGGGAAAAGTGATGCTGGTCCTCACTGCCTCCTGGAACCCCTTCAAATGCACCAGACAATTTGGCCCTCTCTGCTTTCCTGAGGACTCTATCCTCAAATGCACCTTTATTCACTTTCGGCGCTGTCTGGAGTAAAAAAGACAAACGTCCAGCTTTTGCTGCCACAGCAAAGGTGCCAGCGGGGAAAAGTGATGCTGGTCCTCACTGCCTCCTGGAACCCCTTCAAATGCACCAGACAATTTGGCCCTCTCTGCTTTCCTGAGGACTCTATCCGCAAAAGCACCTTTTTTCACTTTCGGCGCTCTCTGGAGCAAAAAAGACAAACGTCCAGCTTTTGCTGCCACAGCAAAGGTGCCAGCGGGGAAAAGTGATGCTGGTCCTCACTGCCTCCTGGAACCCCTTCAAATGCCCCAGACAATTTGGCCCTCTCTGCTTTCCTGAGGAGTCTATCCTCAAAAGCACCTTTTTTCACTTTCGGCGCTCTCTGGAGCAAAAAAGACAAACGTCCAGCTTTTGCTGCCACAGCAAAGGTGCCAGCGTTGAAAAGTGATGCTGGTCCTCACTGCCTCCTGGAACCCCTTCAAATGCACCAGACAATTTGGCCCTCTCTGCTTTCCTGAGGACTCTATCCTCAAAAGCACCTTTCTTCACTTTCGGCGCTCTCTGGAGCAAAAAAGACAAACGTCCAGCTTTTGCTGCCACAGCAAAGGTGCCAGCGGGGAAAAGCGATGCTGGTCCTCACTGCCTCCTGGAACCCCTTCAAATGCCCCAGACAATTTGGCCCTCTCTGCTTTCCTGAGGACTCTATCCTCAAAAGCACCTTTTTTCACTTTCGGCGCTCTCTGGAGCAAAAAAGACAAACGTCCAGCTTTTGCTGCCACAGCAAAGGTGCCAGCGGGGAAAAGTGATGCTGGTTCTCACTGCCTCCTGGAACCCCTTCAAATGCACCAGACAATTTGGCCCTCTCTGCTTTCCTGAGGACTCTATCCGCAAAAGCACCTTTTTTCACTTTCGGCGCTGTCTGGAGCAAAAAAGACAAACGTCCAGCTTTTGCTGCCACAGCAAAGGTGCCAGCGGGGAAAAGTGATGCTGGTCCTCACTGCCTCCTGGAACCCCTTCAAATGCCCCAGACAATTTGGCCCTCTCTGCTTTCCTGAGGACTCTATCCTCAAATGCACCTTTTTTCACTTTCGGCGCTCTCTGGAGCAAAAAAGACAAACGTCCAGCTTTTGCTGCCACAGCAAAGGTGCCAGCGGGGAAAAGTGATGCTGGTCCTCACTGCCTCCTGGAACCCCTTCAAATGCACCAGACAATTTGGCCCTCTCTGCTTTCCTGAGGACTCTATCCTCAAATGCACCTTTTTTCACTTTCGGCGCTGTCTGGAGCAAAAAAGACAAACGTCCAGCTTTTGCTGCCACAGCAAAGGTGCCAGCGGGGAAAAGTGATGCTGGTTCTCACTGCCTCCTGGAACCCCTTCAAATGCCCCAGACAATTTGGCCCTCTCTGCTTTCCTGAGGACTCTATCCGCAAAAGCACCTTTTTTCACTTTTGGCGCTCTCTGGAGCAAAAAAGACAAACGTCCAGGTTTTGCTGCCACAGCAAAGGTGCCAGCGGGGAAAAGTGATGCTGGTCCTCACTGCCTCCTGGAACCCCTTCAAATGCCCCAGACAATTTGGCCCTCTCTGCTTTCCTGAGGACTCTATCCTCAAATGCACCTTTTTTCACTTTCGGCGCTGTCTGGAGCAAAAAAGAAAAACGTCCAGCTTTTGCTGCCACAGCAAAGGTGCCAGCGGGGAAAAGTGATGCTGGTCCTCACTGCCTCCTGGAACCCCTTCAAATGCCCCAGACAATTTGGCCCTCTCTGCTTTCCTGAGGACTCTATCCGCAAAAGCACCTTTTTTCACTTTCGGCGCTGTCTGGAGCAAAAAAGACAAACGTCCAGCTTTTGCTGCCACAGCAAAGGTGCCAGCGGGGAAAAGTGATGCTGGTCCTCACTGCCTCCTGGAACCCCTTCAAATGCACCAGACAATTTGGCCCTCTCTGCTTTCCTGAGGACTCTATCCTCAAAAGCACCTTTTTTTCACTTTCGGCGCTCTCTGGAGCAAAAAAGACAAACGTCCAGCTTTTGCTGCCACAGCAAAGGTGCCAGCGGGGAAAAGTGATGCTGGTCCTCACTGCCTCCTGGAACCCCTTCAAATGCACCAGACAATTTGGCCCTCTCTGCTTTCCTGAGGACTCTATCCTCAAATGCACCTTTTTTCACTTTCGGCGCTGTCTGGAGCAAAAAAGACAAACGTCCAGCTTTTGCTGCCACAGCAAAGGTGCCAGCGGGGAAAAGTGATGCTGGTTCTCACTGCCTCCTGGAACCCCTTCAAATGCACCAGACAATTTGGCCCTCTCTGCTTTCCTGAGGACTCTATCCGCAAAAGCACCTTTTTTCACTTTCGGCGCTCTCTGGAGCAAAAAAGACAAACGTCCAGCTTTTGCTGCCACAGCAAAGGTGCCAGCGGGGAAAAGTGATGCTGGTCCTCACTGCCTCCTGGAACCCCTTCAAATGCCCCAGACAATTTGGCCCTCTCTGCTTTCCTGAGGAGTCTATCCTCAAAAGCACCTTTTTTCACTTTCGGCGCTCTCTGGAGCAAAAAAGACAAACGTCCAGCTTTTGCTGCCACAGCAAAGGTGCCAGCGGGGAAAAGTGATGCTGCTTCTCACTGCCTCCTGGAACCCCTTCAAATGCACCAGACAATTTGGCCCTCTCTGCTTTCCTGAGGACTCTATCCTGAAATGCACCTTTTTTCACTTTCGGCGCTCTCTGGAGCAAAAAAGACAAACGTCCAGCTTTTGCTGCCACAGCAAAGGTGCCAGCGGGGAAAAGTGATGCTGGTCCTCACTGCCTCCTGGAACCCCTTCAAATGCCCCGGACAATTTGGCCCTCTCTGCTTTCCTGAGGACTCTATCCTCAAAAGCACCTTTTTTCACTTTCGGCGCTGTCTGGAGCAAAAAAGACAAACGTCCAGCTTTTGCTGCCACAGCAAAGGTGCCAGCGGGGAAAAGTGATGCTGGTTCTCACTGCCTCCTGGAACCCCTTCAAATGCCCCAGACAATTTGGCCCTCTCTGCTTTCCTGAGGACTCTATCCGCAAAAGCACCTTTTTTCACTTTTGGCGCTCTCTGGAGCAAAAAAGACAAACGTCCAGCTTTTGCTGCCACAGCAAAGGTGCCAGCGGGGAAAAGTGATGCTGGTCCTCACTGCCTCCTGGAACCCCTTCAAATGCCCCAGACAATTTGGCCCTCTCTGCTTTCCTGAGGAGTCTATCCTCAAAAGCACCTTTTTTCACTTTCGGCGCTCTCTGGAGCAAAAAAGACAAACGTCCAGCTTTTGCTGCCACAGCAAAGGTGCCAGCGGGGAAAAGTGATGCTGGTTCTCACTGCCTCCTGGAACCCCTTCAAATGCACCAGACAATTTGGCCCTCTCTTCTTTCCTGAGGACTCTATCCTCAAAAGCACCTTTCTTCACTTTCGGCGCTGTCTGGAGCAAAAAAGACAATTGTCCAGCTTTTGCTGCCACAGCAAAGGTGCCAGCGGGGAAAAGTGATGCTGGTTCTCACTGTTTCCTGGAACCCCTTCAAATGCCCCAGACAATTTGGCCCTCTCTGCTTTCCTGAGGACTCTATCCGCAAAAGCACCTTTTTTCACTTTCGGCGCTCTCTGGAGCAAAAAAGACAAACGTCCAGCTTTTGCTGCCACAGCAAAGGTGCCAGCGGGGAAAAGTGATGCTGGTTCTCACTGCCTCCTGGAACCCCTTCAAATGCACCAGACAATTTGGCCCTCTCTGCTTTCCTGAGGACTCTATCCTGAAATGCACCTTTTTTCACTTTCGGCGCTGTCTGGAGCAAAAAAGACAAACGTCCAGCTTTTGCTGCCACAGCAAAGGTGCCAGCGGGGAAAAGTGATGCTGGTCCTCACTGCCTCCTGGAACCCCTTCAAATGCCCCAGACAATTTGGCCCTCTCTGCTTTCCTGAGGACTCTATCCGCAAAAGCACCTTTCTTCAATTTCGGCGCTGTCTGGAGCAAAAAAGACAAACGTCCAGCTTTTGCTGCCACAGCAAAGGTGCCAGCGGGGAAAAGTGATGCTGGTCCTCACTGCCTCCTGGAACCCCTTCAAATGCACCAGACAATTTGGCCCTCTCTGCTTTCCTGAGGACTCTATCCGCAAAAGCACCTTTTTTCACTTTCGGAGCTCTCTGGAGCAAAAAAGACAAACGTCCAGCTTTTGCTGCCACAGCAAAGGTGCCACCGGGGAAAAGTGATGCTGGTCCTCACTGCCTCCTGGAACCCCTTCAAATGCCCCAGACAATTTGGCCCTCTCTGCTTTCCTGAGGAGTCTATCCTCAAAAGCACCTTTTTTCACTTTCGGCGCTCTCTGGAGCAAAAAAGACAAACGTCCAGCTTTTGCTGCCACAGCAAAGGTGCCACCGGGGAAAAGTGATGCTGGTTCTCACTGCCTCCTGGAACCCCTTCAAATGCCCCAGACAATTTGGCCCTCTCTGCTTTCCTGAGGACTCTATCCGCAAAAGCACCTTTTTTCACTTTTGGCGCTCTCTGGAGCAAAAAAGACAAACGTCCAGCTTTTGCTGCCACAGCAAAGGTGCCAGCGGGGAAAAGTGATGCTGGTCCTCACTGCCTCCTGGAACCCCTTCAAATGCCCCAGACAATTTGGCCCTCTCTGCTTTCCTGAGGACTCTATCCTCAAAAGCACCTTTTTTCACTTTCGGCGCTGTCTGGAGCAAAAAAGACAAACGTCCAGCTTTTGCTGCCACAGCAAATGTGCCAGCGGGGAAAAGTGATGCTGCTTCTCACTGCCTCCTGGAACCCCTTCAAATGCACCAGACAATTTCGCCCTCTCTGCTTTCCTGAGGACTCTATCCGCAAAAGCACCTTTTTTCACTTTCGGCGCTGTCTGGAGCAAAAAAGACAAACGTCCAGCTTTTGCTGCCACAGCAAAGGTGCCACCGGGGAAAAGTGATGCTGGTCCTCACTGCCTCCTGGAACCCCTTCAAATGCCCCAGACAATTTGGCCCTCTCTGCTTTCCTGAGGACTCTATCCTCAAATGCACCTTTTTTCACTTTCGGCGCTGTCTGGAGCAAAAAAGACAAACGTCCAGCTTTTGCTGCCACAGCAAAGGTGCCAGCGGGGAAAAGTGATGCTGGTCCTCACTGCCTCCTGGAACCCCTTCAAATGCACCAGACAATTTGGCCCTCTCTGCTTTCCTGAGGACTCTATCCTCAAATGCACCTTTTTTCACTTTCGGCGCTGTCTGGAGCAAAAAAGACAAACGTCCAGCTTTTGCTGCCACAGCAAAGGTGCCACCGGGGAATAGTGATGCTGGTCCTCACTGCCTCCTGGAACCCCTTCAAATGCCCCGGACAATTTGGCCCTCTCTGCTTTCCTGAGGAGTCTATCCTCAAAAGCACCTTTTTTCACTTTCGGCGCTCTCTGGAGCAAAAAAGACAAACGTCCAGCTTTTGCTGCCACAGCAAAGGTGCCAGCGGGGAAAAGTGATGCTGGTTCTCACTGCCTCCTGGAACCCCTTCAAATGCACCAGACAATTTGGCCCTCTCTGCTTTCCTGAGGACTCTATCCGCAAAAGCACCTTTTTTCACTTTTGGCGCTCTCTGGAGCAAAAAAGACAAACGTCCAGGTTTTGCTGCCACAGCAAAGGTGCCAGCGGGGAAAAGTGATGCTGGTCCTCACTGCCTCCTGGAACCCCTTCAAATGCACCAGACAATTTGGCCCTCTCTGCTTTCCTGAGGACTCTATCCTCAAATGCACCTTTTTTCACTTTCGGCGCTGTCTGGAGCAAAAAAGACAAACGTCCAGCTTTTGCTGCCACAGCAAAGGTGCCAGCGGGGAAAAGTGATGCTGGTCCTCACTGCCTCCTGGAACCCCTTCAAATGCCCCAGACAATTTGGCCCTCTCTGCTTTCCTGAGGACTCTATCCGCAAAAGCACCTTTCTTCACTTTCGGCGCTGTCTGGAGCAAAAAAGACAAACGTCCAGCTTTTGCTGCCACAGCAAAGGTGCCAGCGGGGAAAAGTGATGCTGGTTCTCACTGCCTCCTGGAACCCCTTCAAATGCCCCGGACAATTTGGCCCTCTCTGCTTTCCTGAGGACTCTATCCGCAAAAGCACCTTTTTTCACTTTCGGCGCTCTCTGGAGCAAAAAAGACAAACGTCCAGCTTTTGCTGCCACAGCAAAGGTGCCACCGGGGAAAAGATATGCTGGTCCTCACTGCCTCCTGGAACCCCTTCAAATGCCCCAGACAATTTGGCCCTCTCTGCTTTCCTGAGGAGTCTATCCTCAAAAGCACCTTTTTTCACTTTCGGCGCTCTCTGGAGCAAAAAAGACAAACGTCCAGCTTTTGCTGCCACAGCAAAGGTGCCAGCGGGGAAAAGTGATGCTGCTTCTCACTGCCTCCTGGAACCCCTTCAAATGCACCAGACAATTTGGCCCTCTCTGCTTTCCTGAGGACTCTATCCTGAAATGCACCTTTTTTCACTTTCGGCGCTCTCTGGAGCAAAAAAGACAAACGTCCAGCTTTTGCTGCCACAGCAAAGGTGCCAGCAGGGAAAAGTGATGCTGGTCCTCACTGCCTCCTGGAACCCCTTCAAATGCCCCGGACAATTTGACCCTCTCTGCTTTCCTGAGGAGTCTATCCGCAAAAGCACCTTTTTTCACTTTCGGCGCTGTCTGGAGCAAAAAAGAAAAACGTCCAGCTTTTGCTGCCACAGCAAAGGTGCCAGCGGGGAAAAGTGATGCTGGTTCTCACTGCCTCCTGGAACCCCTTCAAATGCACCAGACAATTTGGCCCTCTCTGCTTTCCTGAGGACTCTATCCTCAAAAGCACCTTTCTTCACTTTCGGCGCTGTCTGGAGCAAAAAAGACAATTGTCCAGCTTTTGCTGCCACAGCAAAGGTGCCAGCGGGGAAAAGTGATGCTGGTTCTCACTGTCTCCTGGAACCCCTTCAAATGCCCCAGACAATTTGGCCCTCTCTGCTTTCCTGAGGACTCTATCCTGAAATGCACCTTTTTTCACTTTCGGCGCTCTCTGGAGCAAAAAAGACAAACGTCCAGCTTTTGCTGCCACAGCAAAGGTGCCAGCGGGGAAAAGTGATGCTGGTCCTCACTGCCTCCTGGAACCCCTTCAAATGCCCCAGACAATTTGGCCCTCTCTGCTTTCCTGAGGACTCTATCCTCAAAAGCACCTTTCTTCACTTTCGGCGCTGTCTGGAGCAAAAAAGACAAACGTCCAGCTTTTGCTGCCACAGCAAAGGTGCCAGCGGGGAAAAGTGATGCTGGTTCTCACTGCCTCCTGGAACCCCTTCAAATGCACCAGACAATTTGGCCCTCTCTGCTTTCCTGAGGACTCTATCCGCAAAAGCACCTTTTTTCACTTTCGGCGCTGTCTGGAGCAAAAAAGACAAACGTCCAGCTTTTGCTGCCACAGCAAAGGTGCCACCGGGGAAAAGTGATGCTGGTCCTCACTGCCTCCTGGAACCCCTTCAAATGCCCCAGACAATTTGGCCCTCTCTGCTTTCCTGAGGAGTCTATCCTCAAAAGCACCTTTTTTCACTTTCGGCGCTCTCTGGAGCAAAAAAGACAAACGTCCAGCTTTTGCTGCCACAGCAAAGGTGCCAGCGGGGAAAAGTGATGCTGGTTCTCACTGCCTCCTGGAACCCCTTCAAATGCACCAGACAATTTGGCCCTCTCTGCTTTCCTGAGGACTCTATCCTCAAAAGCACCTTTCTTCACTTTCGGCGCTGTCTGGAGCAAAAAAGACAATTGTCCAGCTTTTGCTGCCACAGCAAAGGTGCCAGCGGGGAAAAGTGATGCTGGTTCTCACTGTCTCCTGGAACCCCTTCAAATGCCCCAGACAATTTGGCCCTCTCTGCTTTCCTGAGGACTCTATCCGCAAAAGCACCTTTTTTCACTTTCGGCGCTCTCTGGAGCAAAAAAGACAAACGTCCAGCTTTTGCTGCCACAGCAAAGGTGCCAGCGGGGAAAAGTGATGCTGGTTCTCACTGCCTCCTGGAACCCCTTCAAATGCACCAGACAATTTGGCCCTCTCTGCTTTCCTGAGGACTCTATCCTGAAATGCACCTTTTTTCACTTTCGGCGCTCTCTGGAGCAAAAAAGACAAACGTCCAGCTTTTGCTGCCACAGCAAAGGTGCCAGCGGGGAAAAGTGATGCTGGTCCTCACTGCCTCCTGGAACCCCTTCAAATGCCCCAGACAATTTGGCCCTCTCTGCTTTCCTGAGGACTCTATCCGCAAAAGCACCTTTCTTCACTTTCGGCGCTGTCTGGAGCAAAAAAGACAAACGTCCAGCTTTTGCTGCCACAGCAAAGGTGCCAGCGGGGAAAAGTGATGCTGGTTCTCACTGCCTCCTGGAACCCCTTCAAATGCACCAGACAATTTGGCCCTCTCTGCTTTCCTGAGGACTCTATCCGCAAAAGCACCTTTTTTCACTTTCGGCGCTCTCTGGAGCAAAAAAGACAAACGTCCAGCTTTTGCTGCCACAGCAAAGGTGCCACCGGGGAAAAGTGATGCTGGTCCTCACTGCCTCCTGGAACCCCTTCAAATGCCCCAGACAATTTGGCCCTCTCTGCTTTCCTGAGGAGTCTATCCTCAAAAGCACCTTTTTTCACTTTCGGCGCTCTCTGGAGCAAAAAAGACAAACGTCCAGCTTTTGCTGCCACAGCAAAGGTGCCAGCGGGGAAAAGTGATGCTGGTTCTCACTGCCTCCTGGAACCCCTTCAAATGCACCAGACAATTTGGCCCTCTCTGCTTTCCTGAGGACTCTATCCTCAAAAGCACCTTTCTTCACTTTCGGCGCTCTCTGGAGCAAAAAAGACAAACGTCCAGCTTTTGCTGCCACAGCAAAGGTGCCAGAAGGGAAAAGTGATGCTGGTCCTCACTGCCTCCTGGAACCCCTTCAAATGCCCCAGACAATTTGGCCCTCTCTGCTTTCCTGAGGACTCTATCCTCAAAAGCACCTTTTTTCACTTTCGGCGCTGTCTGGAGCAAAAAAGACAAACGTCCAGCTTTTGCTGCCACAGCAAAGGTGCCAGAGGGGAAAAGTGATGCTGGTCCTCACTGCCTCCTGGAACCCCTTCAAATGCACCAGACAATTTGGCCCTCTCTGCTTTCCTGAGGACTCTATCCTCAAATGCACCTTTTTTCACTTTCGGCGCTGTCTGGAGCAAAAAAGACAAACGTCCAGCTTTTGCTGCCACAGCAAAGGTGCCAGCGGGGAATAGTGATGCTGGTCCTCACTGCCTCCTGGAACCCCTTCAAATGCCCCGGACAATTTGGCCCTCTCTGCTTTCCTGAGGAGTCTATCCTCAAAAGCACCTTTTTTCACTTTCGGCGCTGTCTGGAGCAAAAAAGACAAACGTCCAGCTTTTGCTGCCACAGCAAAGGTGCCACCGGGGAAAAGATATGCTGGTCCTCACTGCCTCCTGGAACCCCTTCAAATGCCCCAGACAATTTGGCCCTCTCTGCTTTTCTGAGGAGTCTATCCTCAAAAGCACCTTTTTTCACTTTCGGCGCTCTCTGGAGCAAAAAAGACAAACGTCCAGCTTTTGCTGCCACAGCAAAGGTGCCAGCGGGGAAAAGTGATGCTGGTCCTCACTGCCTCCTGGAACCCCTTCAAATGCACCAGACAATTTGGCCCTCTCTGCTTTCCTGAGGACTCTATCCTGAAATGCACCTTTTTTCACTTTCGGCGCTCTCTGGAGCAAAAAAGACAAACGTCCAGCTTTTGCTGCCACAGCAAAGGTGCCAGCGGGGAAAAGTGATGCTGGTCCTCACTGCCTCCTGGAACCCCTTCAAATGCCCCGGACAATTTGACCCTCTCTGCTTTCCTGAGGAGTCTATCCTGAAATGCACCTTTTTTCACTTTCGGCGCTGTCTGGAGCAAAAAAGACAAACGTCCAGCTTTTGCTGCCACAGCAAAGGTGCCAGCGGGGAAAAGTGATGCTGGTCCTCACTGCCTCCTGGAACCCCTTCAAATGCCCCAGACAATTTGGCCCTCTCTGCTTTCCTGAGGACTCTATCCGCAAAAGCACCTTTCTTCACTTTCGGCGCTGTCTGGAGCAAAAAAGACAAACGTCCAGCTTTTGCTGCCACAGCAAAGGTGCCAGCGGGGAAAAGTGATGCTGGTTCTCACTGCCTCCTGGAACCCCTTCAAATGCACCAGACAATTTGGCCCTCTCTGCTTTCCTGAGGACTCTATCCTCAAAAGCACCTTTTTTCACTTTCGGCGCTGTCTGGAGCAAAAAAGACAAACGTCCAGCTTTTGCTGCCACAGCAAAGGTGCCAGCGGGGAAAAGTGATGCTGGTCCTCACTGCCTCCTGGAACCCCTTCAAATGCCCCAGACAATTTGGCCCTCTCTGCTTTCCTGAGGACTCTATCCTCAAAAGCACCTTTTTTCACTTTCGGCGCTGTCTGGAGCAAAAAAGACAAACGTCCAGCTTTTGCTGCCACAGCAAATGTGCCAGCGGGGAAAAGTGATGCTGGTTCTCACTGCCTCCTGGAACCCCTTCAAATGCACCAGACAATTTGGCCCTCTCTGCTTTCCTGAGGACTCTATCCGCAAAAGCACCTTTTTTCACTTTCGGCGCTGTCTGGAGCAAAAAAGACAAACGTCCAGCTTTTGCTGCCACAGCAAAGGTGCCACCGGGGAAAAGTGATGCTGGTCCTCACTGCCTCCTGGAACCCCTTCAAATGCCCCAGACAATTTGGCCCTCTCTGCTTTCCTGAGGACTCTATCCTCAAATGCACCTTTTTTCACTTTCGGCGCTCTCTGGAGCAAAAAAGACAAACGTCCAGCTTTTGCTGCCACAGCAAAGGTGCCAGCGGGGAAAAGTGATGCTGGTCCTCACTGCCTCCTGGAACCCCTTCAAATGCACCAGACAATTTGGCCCTCTCTGCTTTCCTGAGGACTCTATCCTCAAATGCACCTTTTTTCACTTTCGGCGCTGTCTGGAGCAAAAAAGACAAACGTCCAGCTTTTGCTGCCACAGCAAAGGTGCCAGCGGGGAATAGTGATGCTGGTCCTCACTGCCTCCTGGAACCCCTTCAAATGCCCCGGACAATTTGGCCCTCTCTGCTTTCCTGAGGAGTCTATCCTCAAAAGCACCTTTTTTCACTTTCGGCGCTGTCTGGAGCAAAAAAGACAAACGTCCAGCTTTTGCTGCCACAGCAAAGGTGCCAGCGGGGAAAAGTGATGCTGGTTCTCACTGCCTCCTGGAACCCCTTCAAATGCACCAGACAATTTGGCCCTCTCTGCTTTCCTGAGGACTCTATCCGCAAAAGCACCTTTTTTCACTTTCGGCGCTCTCTGGAGCAAAAAAGACAAACGTCCAGCTTTTGCTGCCACAGCAAAGGTGCCAGCGGGGAAAAGTGATGCTGGTCCTCACTGCCTCCTGGAACCCCTTCAAATGCCCCAGACAATTTGGCCCTCTCTGCTTTCCTGAGGAGTCTATCCTCAAAAGCACCTTTTTTCACTTTCGGCGCTGTCTGGAGTAAAAAGACAAACGTCCAGCTTTTGCTGCCACAGCAAAGGTGCCACCGGGGAAAAGTGATGCTGGTCCTCACTGCCTCCTGGAACCCCTTCAAATGCCCCAGACAATTTGGCCCTCTCTGCTTTCCTGAGGACTCTATCCTCAAATGCACCTTTTTTCACTTTCGGCGCTGTCTGGAGTAAAAAAGACAAACGTCCAGCTTTTGCTGCCACAGCAAAGGTGCCAGCGGGGAAAAGTGATGCTGGTCCTCACTGCCTCCTGGAACCCCTTCAAATGCCCCAGACAATTTGGCCCTCTCTGCTTTCCTGAGGACTCTATCCGCAAAAGCACCTTTTTTCACTTTTGGCGCTCTCTGGAGCAAAAAAGACAAACGTCCAGCTTTTGCTGCCACAGCAAAGGTGCCAGCGGGGAAAAGTGATGCTGGTCCTCACTGCCTCCTGGAACCCCTTCAAATGCCCCAGACAATTTGGCCCTCTCTGCTTTCCTGAGGACTCTATCCTCAAAAGCACCTTTTTTCACTTTCGGCGCTGTCTGGAGCAAAAAAGACAAACGTCCAGCTTTTGCTGCCACAGCAAAGGTGCCAGCGGGGAAAAGTGATGCTGGTTCTCACTGCCTCCTGGAACCCCTTCAAATGCACCAGACAATTTGGCCCTCTCTGCTTTCCTACGCACTCTATCCTCAAAAGCACCTTTTTTCACTTTCGGCGCTGTCTGGAGCAAAAAAGACAAACGTCCAGCTTTTGCTGCCACAGCAAAGGTGCCAGCGGGGAAAAGTGATGCTGGTTCTCACTGCCTCCTGGAACCCCTTCAAATGCCCCAGACAATTTGGCCCTCTCTGCTTTCCTGAGGACTCTATCCGCAAAAGCACCTTTTTTCACTTTTGGCGCTCTCTGGAGCAAAAAAGACAAACGTCCAGCTTTTGCTGCCACAGCAAAGGTGCCAGCGGGGAAAAGTGATGCTGGTCCTCACTGCCTCCTGGAACCCCTTCAAATGCCCCGGACAATTTGCCCCTCTCTGCTTTCCTGAGGACTCTATCCTCAAAAGCACCTTTTTTCACTTTCGGCGCTGTCTGGAGCAAAAAAGACAAACGTCCAGCTTTTGCTGCCACAGCAAAGGTGCCAGCGGGGAAAAGTGATGCTGGTTCTCACTGCCTCCTGGAACCCCTTCAAATGCACCAGACAATTTGGCCCTCTCTGCTTTCCTGAGGACTCTATCCGCAAAAGCACCTTTTTTCACTTTTGGCGCTCTCTGGAGCAAAAAAGACAAACGTCCAGGTTTTGCTGCCACAGCAAAGGTGCCAGCGGGGAAAAGTGATGCTGGTCCTCACTGCCTCCTGGAACCCCTTCAAATGCCCCAGACAATTTGGCCCTCTCTGCTTTCCTGAGGAGTCTATCCTCAAAAGCACCTTTTTTCACTTTCGGCGCTGTCTGGAGTAAAAAAGACAAACGTCCAGCTTTTGCTGCCACAGCAAAGGTGCCACCGGGGAAAAGTGATGCTGGTCCTCACTGCCTCCTGGAACCCCTTCAAATGCCCCAGACAATTTGGCCCTCTCTGCTTTCCTGAGGACTCTATCCTCAAATGCACCTTTTTTCACTTTCGGCGCTGTCTGGAGTAAAAAAGACAAACGTCCAGCTTTTGCTGCCACAGCAAAGGTGCCAGCGGGGAAAAGTGATGCTGGTCCTCACTGCCTCCTGGAACCCCTTCAAATGCCCCAGACAATTTGGCCCTCTCTGCTTTCCTGAGGACTCTATCCGCAAAAGCACCTTTTTTCACTTTTGGCGCTCTCTGGAGCAAAAAAGACAAACGTCCAGCTTTTGCTGCCACAGCAAAGGTGCCAGCGGGGAAAAGTGATGCTGGTCCTCACTGCCTCCTGGAACCCCTTCAAATGCCCCAGACAATTTGGCCCTCTCTGCTTTCCTGAGGACTCTATCCTCAAAAGCACCTTTTTTCACTTTCGGCGCTGTCTGGAGCAAAAAAGACAAACGTCCAGCTTTTGCTGCCACAGCAAAGGTGCCAGCGGGGAAAAGTGATGCTGGTTCTCACTGCCTCCTGGAACCCCTTCAAATGCACCAGACAATTTGGCCCTCTCTGCTTTCCTACGCACTCTATCCTCAAAAGCACCTTTTTTCACTTTCGGCGCTGTCTGGAGCAAAAAAGACAAACGTCCAGCTTTTGCTGCCACAGCAAATGTGCCAGCGGGGAAAAGTGATGCTGGTTCTCACTGCCTCCTGGAACCCCTTCAAATGCCCCAGACAATTTGGCCCTCTCTGCTTTCCTGAGGACTCTATCCGCAAAAGCACCTTTTTTCACTTTTGGCGCTCTCTGGAGCAAAAAAGACAAACGTCCAGCTTTTGCTGCCACAGCAAAGGTGCCAGCGGGGAAAAGTGATGCTGGTCCTCACTGCCTCCTGGAACCCCTTCAAATGCCCCAGACAATTTGGCCCTCTCTGCTTTCCTGAGGACTCTATCCTCAAAAGCACCTTTTTTCACTTTCGGCGCTGTCTGGAGCAAAAAAGACAAACGTCCAGCTTTTGCTGCCACAGCAAAGGTGCCAGCGGGGAAAAGTGATGCTGGTTCTCACTGCCTCCTGGAACCCCTTCAAATGCACCAGACAATTTGGCCCTCTCTGCTTTCCTGAGGACTCTATCCTCAAAAGCACCTTTCTTCACTTTCGGCGCTGTCTGGAGCAAAAAAGACAATTGTCCAGCTTTTGCTGCCACAGCAAAGGTGCCAGCGGGGAAAAGTGATGCTGGTTCTCACTGTCTCCTGGAACCCCTTCAAATGCCCCAGACAATTTGGCCCTCTCTGCTTTCCTGAGGACTCTATCCGCAAAAGCACCTTTTTTCACTTTCGGCGCTCTCTGGAGCAAAAAAGACAAACGTCCAGCTTTTGCTGCCACAGCAAAGGTGCCAGCGGGGAAAAGTGATGCTGGTTCTCACTGCCTCCTGGAACCCCTTCAAATGCACCAGACAATTTGGCCCTCTCTGCTTTCCTGAGGACTCTATCCTGAAATGCACCTTTTTTCACTTTCGGCGCTGTCTGGAGCAAAAAAGACAAACGTCCAGCTTTTGCTGCCACAGCAAAGGTGCCAGCGGGGAAAAGTGATGCTGGTCCTCACTGCCTCCTGGAACCCCTTCAAATGCCCCAGACAATTTGGCCCTCTCTGCTTTCCTGAGGACTCTATCCGCAAAAGCACCTTTCTTCAATTTCGGCGCTGTCTGGAGCAAAAAAGACAAACGTCCAGCTTTTGCTGCCACAGCAAAGGTGCCAGCGGGGAAAAGTGATGCTGGTCCTCACTGCCTCCTGGAACCCCTTCAAATGCACCAGACAATTTGGCCCTCTCTGCTTTCCTGAGGACTCTATCCGCAAAAGCACCTTTTTTCACTTTCGGAGCTCTCTGGAGCAAAAAAGACAAACGTCCAGCTTTTGCTGCCACAGCAAAGGTGCCACCGGGGAAAAGTGATGCTGGTCCTCACTGCCTCCTGGAACCCCTTCAAATGCCCCAGACAATTTGGCCCTCTCTGCTTTCCTGAGGAGTCTATCCTCAAAAGCACCTTTTTTCACTTTCGGCGCTCTCTGGAGCAAAAAAGACAAACGTCCAGCTTTTGCTGCCACAGCAAAGGTGCCACCGGGGAAAAGTGATGCTGGTTCTCACTGCCTCCTGGAACCCCTGCAAATGCACCAGACAATTTGGCCCTCTCTGCTTTCCTGAGGACTCTATCCTCAAAAGCACCTTTCTTAACTTTCGGCGCTCTCTGGAGCAAAAAAGACAAACGTCCAGCTTTTGCTGCCACAGCAAAGGTGCCAGCGGGGAAAAGTGATGCTGGTCCTCACTGCCTCCTGGAACCCCTTCAAATGCCCCAGACAATTTGGCCCTCTCTGCTTTCCTGAGGACTCTATCCTCAAAAGCACCTTTCTTCACTTTCGGCGCTCTCTGGAGCAAAAAAGACAAACGTCCAGCTTTTGCTGCCACAGCAAAGGTGCCAGCGGGGAAAAGTGATGCTGGTTCTCACTGTCTCCTGGAACCCCTTCAAATGCCCCAGACAATTTGGCCCTCTCTGCTTTCCTGAGGACTCTATCCGCAAAAGCACCTTTTTTCACTTTTGGCGCTCTCTGGAGCAAAAAAGACAAACGTCCAGCTTTTGCTGCCACAGCAAAGGTGCCAGCGGGGAAAAGTGATGCTGGTTCTCACTGCCTCCTGGAACCCCTTCAAATGCACCAGACAATTTGGCCCTCTCTGCTTTCCTGAGGACTCTATCCTGAAATGCACCTTTTTTCACTTTCGGCGCTGTCTGGAGCAAAAAAGACAAACGTCCAGCTTTTGCTGCCACAGCAAAGGTGCCAGCGGGGAAAAGTGATGCTGGTCCTCACTGCCTCCTGGAACCCCTTCAAATGCCCCAGACAATTTGGCCCTCTCTGCTTTCCTGAGGACTCTATCCGCAAAAGCACCTTTCTTCAATTTCGGCGCTGTCTGGAGCAAAAAAGACAAACGTCCAGCTTTTGCTGCCACAGCAAAGGTGCCAGCGGGGAAAAGTGATGCTGGTCCTCACTGCCTCCTGGAACCCCTTCAAATGCACCAGACAATTTGGCCCTCTCTGCTTTCCTGAGGACTCTATCCGCAAAAGCACCTTTTTTCACTTTCGGAGCTCTCTGGAGCAAAAAAGACAAACGTCCAGCTTTTGCTGCCACAGCAAAGGTGCCACCGGGGAAAAGTGATGCTGGTCCTCACTGCCTCCTGGAACCCCTTCAAATGCCCCAGACAATTTGGCCCTCTCTGCTTTCCTGAGGAGTCTATCCTCAAAAGCACCTTTTTTCACTTTCGGCGCTCTCTGGAGCAAAAAAGACAAACGTCCAGCTTTTGCTGCCACAGCAAAGGTGCCACCGGGGAAAAGTGATGCTGGTTCTCACTGCCTCCTGGAACCCCTTCAAATGCACCAGACAATTTGGCCCTCTCTGCTTTCCTGAGGACTCTATCCTCAAAAGCACCTTTCTTCACTTTCGGCGCTCTCTGGAGCAAAAAAGACAAACGTCCAGCTTTTGCTGCCACAGCAAAGGTGCCAGCGGGGAAAAGTGATGCTGGTCCTCACTGCCTCCTGGAACCCCTTCAAATGCCCCAGACAATTTGGCCCTCTCTGCTTTCCTGAGGACTCTATCCTCAAAAGCACCTTTTTTCACTTTCGGCGCTCTCTGGAGCAAAAAAGACAAACGTCCAGCTTTTGCTGCCACAGCAAATGTGCCAGCGGGGAAAAGTGATGCTGGTTCTCACTGCCTCCTGGAACCCCTTCAAATGCACCAGACAATTTGGCCCTCTCTGCTTTCCTGAGGACTCTATCCGCAAAAGCACCTTTTTTCACTTTCGGCGCTGTCTGGAGCAAAAAAGACAAACGTCCAGCTTTTGCTGCCACAGCAAAGGTGCCACCGGGGAAAAGTGATGCTGGTCCTCACTGCCTCCTGGAACCCCTTCAAATGCCCCAGACAATTTGGCCCTCTCTGCTTTCCTGAGGACTCTATCCTCAAATGCACCTTTTTTCACTTTCGGCGCTCTCTGGAGCAAAAAAGACAAACGTCCAGCTTTTGCTGCCACAGCAAAGGTGCCAGCGGGGAAAAGTGATGCTGGTCCTCACTGCCTCCTGGAACCCCTTCAAATGCACCAGACAATTTGGCCCTCTCTGCTTTCCTGAGGACTCTATCCTCAAATGCACCTTTTTTCACTTTCGGCGCTCTCTGGAGCAAAAAAGACAAACGTCCAGCTTTTGCTGCCACAGCAAAGGTGCCACCGGGGAAAAGTGATGCTGGTCCTCACTGCCTCCTGGAACCCCTTCAAATGCCCCGGACAATTTGGCCCTCTCTGCTTTCCTGAGGAGTCTATCCTCAAAAGCACCTTTTTTCACTTTCGGCGCTGTCTGGAGCAAAAAAGACAAACGTCCAGCTTTTGCTGCCACAGCAAAGGTGCCAGCGGGGAAAAGTGATGCTGGTTCTCACTGCCTCCTGGAACCCCTTCAAATGCACCAGACAATTTGGCCCTCTCTGCTTTCCTGAGGACTCTATCCTCAAAAGCACCTTTTTTCACTTTTGGCGCTCTCTGGAGCAAAAAAGACAAACGTCCAGCTTTTGCTGCCACAGCAAAGGTGCCAGCGGGGAAAAGTGATGCTGGTCCTCACTGCCTCCTGGAACCCCTTCAAATGCACCAGACAATTTGGCCCTCTCTGCTTTCCTGAGGACTCTATCCTCAAATGCACCTTTTTTCACTTTCGGCGCTGTCTGGAGCAAAAAAGACAAACGTCCAGCTTTTGCTGCCACAGCAAAGGTGCCAGCGGGGAAAAGTGATGCTGGTCCTCACTGCCTCCTGGAACCCCTTCAAATGCCCCAGACAATTTGGCCCTCTCTGCTTTCCTGAGGACTCTATCCGCAAAAGCACCTTTCTTCACTTTCGGCGCTGTCTGGAGCAAAAAAGACAAACGTCCAGCTTTTGCTGCCACAGCAAAGGTGCCAGCGGGGAAAAGTGATGCTGGTTCTCACTGCCTCCTGGAACCCCTTCAAATGCACCAGACAATTTGGCCCTCTCTGCTTTCCTGAGGACTCTATCCGCAAAAGCACCTTTTTTCACTTTCGGCGCTCTCTGGAGCAAAAAAGACAAACGTCCAGCTTTTGCTGCCACAGCAAAGGTGCCACCGGGGAAAAGATATGCTGGTCCTCACTGCCTCCTGGAACCCCTTCAAATGCCCCAGACAATTTGGCCCTCTCTGCTTTCCTGAGGAGTCTATCCTCAAAAGCACCTTTTTTCACTTTCGGCGCTCTCTGGAGCAAAAAAGACAAACGTCCAGCTTTTGCTGCCACAGCAAAGGTGCCAGCGGGGAAAAGTGATGCTGGTCCTCACTGCCTCCTGGAACCCCTTCAAATGCCCCAGACAATTTGGCCCTCTCTGCTTTCCTGAGGACTCTATCCGCAAAAGCACCTTTCTTCACTTTCGGCGCTGTCTGGAGCAAAAAAGACAAACGTCCAGCTTTTGCTGCCACAGCAAAGGTGCCAGCGGGGAAAAGTGATGCTGGTTCTCACTGCCTCCTGGAACCCCTTCAAATGCACCAGACAATTTGGCCCTCTCTGCTTTCCTGAGGACTCTATCCGCAAAAGATCCTTTTTTCACTTTCGGCGCTGTCTGGAGCAAAAAAGACAAACGTCCAGCTTTTGCTGCCACAGCAAAGGTGCCAGCGGGGAAAAGATATGCTGGTCCTCACTGCCTCCTGGAACCCCTTCAAATGCCCCAGACAATTTGGCCCTCTCTGCTTTCCTGAGGAGTCTATCCTCAAAAGCACCTTTTTTCACTTTCGGCGCTCTCTGGAGCAAAAAAGACAAACGTCCAGCTTTTGCTGCCACAGCAAAGGTGCCAGCGGGGAAAAGTGATGCTGCTTCTCACTGCCTCCTGGAACCCCTTCAAATGCACCAGACAATTTGGCCCTCTCTGCTTTCCTGAGGACTCTATCCTGAAATGCACCTTTTTTCACTTTCGGCGCTCTCTGGAGCAAAAAAGACAAACGTCCAGCTTTTGCTGCCACAGCAAAGGTGCCAGCGGGGAAAAGTGATGCTGGTCCTCACTGCCTCCTGGAACCCCTTCAAATGCCCCAGACAATTTGGCCCTCTCTGCTTTCCTGAGGAGTCTATCCGCAAAAGCACCTTTTTTCACTTTCGGCGCTGTCTGGAGCAAAAAAGACAAACGTCCAGCTTTTGCTGCCACAGCAAAGGTGCCAGCGGGGAAAAGTGATGCTGGTTCTCACTGCCTCCTGGAACCCCTTCAAATGCACCAGACAATTTGGCCCTCTCTGCTTTCCTGAGGACTCTATCCTCAAAAGCACCTTTCTTCACTTTCGGCGCTGTCTGGAGCAAAAAAGACAAACGTCCAGCTTTTGCTGCCACAGCAAAGGTGCCAGCGGGGAAAAGTGATGCTGGTCCTCACTGCCTCCTGGAACCCCTTCAAATGCCCCAGACAATTTGGCCCTCTCTGCTTTCCTGAGGACTCTATCCGCAAAAGCACCTTTCTTCACTTTCGGCGCTGTCTGGAGCAAAAAAGACAAACGTCCAGCTTTTGCTGCCACAGCAAAGGTGCCAGCGGGGAAAAGTGATGCTGGTTCTCACTGCCTCCTGGAACCCCTTCAAATGCACCAGACAATTTGGCCCTCTCTGCTTTCCTGAGGACTCTATCCGCAAAAGCACCTTTTTTCACTTTCGGCGCTCTCTGGAGCAAAAAAGACAAACGTCCAGCTTTTGCTGCCACAGCAAAGGTGCCACCGGGGAAAAGTGATGCTGGTCCTCACTGCCTCCTGGAACCCCTTCAAATGCACCAGACAATTTGGCCCTCTCTGCTTTCCTCAGGAGTCTATCCTCAAAAGCACCTTTTTTCACTTTCGGCGCTCTCTGGAGCAAAAAAGACAAACGTCCAGCTTTTGCTGCCACAGCAAAGGTGCCAGCGGGGAAAAGTGATGCTGGTTCTCACTGCCTCCTGGAACCCCTTCAAATGCACCAGACAATTTGGCCCTCTCTGCTTTCCTGAGGACTCTATCCTCAAAAGCACCTTTCTTCACTTTCGGCGCTCTCTGGAGCAAAAAAGACAAACGTCCAGCTTTTGCTGCCACAGCAAAGGTGCCAGCGGGGAAAAGTGATGCTGGTCCTCACTGCCTCCTGGAACCCCTTCAAATGCCCCAGACAATTTGGCCCTCTCTGCTTTCCTGAGGACTCTATCCTCAAAAGCACCTTTTTTCACTTTCGGCGCTCTCTGGAGCAAAAAAGACAAACGTCCAGCTTTTGCTGCCACAGCAAATGTGCCAGCGGGGAAAAGTGATGCTGGTTCTCACTGCCTCCTGGAACCCCTTCAAATGCACCAGACAATTTGGCCCTCTCTGCTTTCCTGAGGACTCTATCCGCAAAAGCACCTTTTTTCACTTTCGGCGCTGTCTGGAGCAAAAAAGACAAACGTCCAGCTTTTGCTGCCACAGCAAAGGTGCCAGAAGGGAAAAGTGATGCTGGTCCTCACTGCCTCCTGGAACCCCTTCAAATGCCCCAGACAATTTGGCCCTCTCTGCTTTCCTGAGGACTCTATCCTCAAATGCACCTTTTTTCACTTTCGGCGCTCTCTGGAGCAAAAAAGACAAACGTCCAGCTTTTGCTGCCACAGCAAAGGTGCCAGCGGGGAAAAGTGATGCTGGTCCTCACTGCCTCCTGGAACCCCTTCAAATGCACCAGACAATTTGGCCCTCTCTGCTTTCCTGAGGACTCTATCCTCAAATGCACCTTTTTTCACTTTCGGCGCTGTCTGGAGCAAAAAAGACAAACGTCCAGCTTTTGCTGCCACAGCAAAGGTGCCAGCGGGGAATAGTGATGCTGGTCCTCACTGCCTCCTGGAACCCCTTCAAATGCCCCGGACAATTTGGCCCTCTCTGCTTTCCTGAGGAGTCTATCCTCAAAAGCACCTTTTTTCACTTTCGGCGCTCTCTGGAGCAAAAAAGACAAACGTCCAGCTTTTGCTGCCACAGCAAAGGTGCCACCGGGGAAAAGATATGCTGGTCCTCACTGCCTCCTGGAACCCCTTCAAATGCCCCAGACAATTTGGCCCTCTCTGCTTTCCTGAGGAGTCTATCCTCAAAAGCACCTTTTTTCACTTTCGGCGCTCTCTGGAGCAAAAAAGACAAACGTCCAGCTTTTGCTGCCACAGCAAAGGTGCCAGCGGGGAAAAGTGATGCTGGTCCTCACTGCCTCCTGGAACCCCTTCAAATGCACCAGACAATTTGGCCCTCTCTGCTTTCCTGAGGACTCTATCCTCAAAAGCACCTTTTTTCACTTTCGGCGCTCTCTGGAGCAAAAAAGACAAACGTCCAGCTTTTGCTGCCACAGCAAAGGTGCCAGCGGGGAAAAGTGATGCTGGTCCTCACTGCCTCCTGGAACCCCTTCAAATGCCCCGGACAATTTGACCCTCTCTGCTTTCCTGAGGAGTCTATCCTGAAATGCACCTTTTTTCACTTTCGGCGCTGTCTGGAGCAAAAAAGACAAACGTCCAGCTTTTGCTGCCACAGCAAAGGTGCCAGCGGGGAAAAGTGATGCTGGTCCTCACTGCCTCCTGGAACCCCTTCAAATGCCCCAGACAATTTGGCCCTCTCTGCTTTCCTGAGGACTCTATCCGCAAAAGCACCTTTCTTCACTTTCGGCGCTGTCTGGAGCAAAAAAGACAAACGTCCAGCTTTTGCTGCCACAGCAAAGGTGCCAGCGGGGAAAAGTGATGCTGGTTCTCACTGCCTCCTGGAACCCCTTCAAATGCACCAGACAATTTGGCCCTCTCTGCTTTCCTGAGGACTCTATCCGCAAAAGCACCTTTTTTCACTTTCGGCGCTCTCTGGAGCAAAAAAGACAAACGTCCAGCTTTTGCTGCCACAGCAAAGGTGCCAGCGGGGAAAAGTGATGCTGGTCCTCACTGCCTCCTGGAACCCCTTCAAATGCCCCAGACAATTTGGCCCTCTCTGCTTTCCTGAGGAGTCTATCCTCAAAAGCACCTTTTTTCACTTTCGGCGCTCTCTGGAGCAAAAAAGACAAACGTCCAGCTTTTGCTGCCACAGCAAAGGTGCCACCGGGGAAAAGTGATGCTGGTTCTCACTGCCTCCTGGAACCCCTTCAAATGCACCAGACAATTTGGCCCTCTCTGCTTTCCTGAGGACTCTATCCTCAAAAGCACCTTTCTTCACTTTCGGCGCTCTCTGGAGCAAAAAAGACAAACGTCCAGCTTTTGCTGCCACAGCAAAGGTGCCAGCGGGGAAAAGTGATGCTGGTCCTCACTGCCTCCTGGAACCCCTTCAAATGCCCCAGACAATTTGGCCCTCTCTGCTTTCCTGAGGACTCTATCCTCAAAAGCACCTTTTTTCACTTTCGGCGCTCTCTGGAGCAAAAAAGACAAACGTCCAGCTTTTGCTGCCACAGCAAATGTGCCAGCGGGGAAAAGTGATGCTGGTCCTCACTGCCTCCTGGAACCCCTTCAAATGCACCAGACAATTTGGCCCTCTCTGCTTTCCTGAGGACTCTATCCGCAAAAGAACCTTTTTTCACTTTCGGCGCTGTCTGGAGCAAAAAAGACAAACGTCCAGCTTTTGCTGCCACAGCAAAGGTGCCACCGGGGAAAAGTGATGCTGGTCCTCACTGCCTCCTGGAACCCCTTCAAATGCCCCAGACAATTTGGCCCTCTCTGCTTTCCTGAGGACTCTATCCTCAAATGCACCTTTTTTCACTTTCGGCGCTCTCTGGAGCAAAAAAGACAAACGTCCAGCTTTTGCTGCCACAGCAAAGGTGCCAGCGGGGAAAAGTGATGCTGGTCCTCACTGCCTCCTGGAACCCCTTCAAATGCACCAGACAATTTGGCCCTCTCTGCTTTCCTGAGGACTCTATCCTCAAATGCACCTTTTTTCACTTTCGGCGCTGTCTGGAGCAAAAAAGACAAACGTCCAGCTTTTGCTGCCACAGCAAAGGTGCCAGCGGGGAATAGTGATGCTGGTCCTCACTGCCTCCTGGAACCCCTTCAAATGCCCCGGACAATTTGGCCCTCTCTGCTTTCCTGAGGAGTCTATCCTCAAAAGCACCTTTTTTCACTTTCGGCGCTGTCTGGAGCAAAAAAGACAAACGTCCAGCTTTTGCTGCCACAGCAAAGGTGCCAGCGGGGAAAAGTGATGCTGGTTCTCACTGCCTCCTGGAACCCCTTCAAATGCACCAGACAATTTGGCCCTCTCTGCTTTCCTGAGGACTCTATCCGCAAAAGCACCTTTTTTCACTTTTGGCGCTCTCTGGAGCAAAAAAGACAAACGTCCAGGTTTTGCTGCCACAGCAAAGGTGCCAGCGGGGAAAAGTGATGCTGGTCCTCACTGCCTCCTGGAACCCCTTCAAATGCACCAGACAATTTGGCCCTCTCTGCTTTCCTGAGGACTCTATCCTCAAATGCACCTTTTTTCACTTTCGGCGCTGTCTGGAGTAAAAAAGAAAAACGTCCAGCTTTTGCTGCCACAGCAAAGGTGCCAGCGGGGAAAAGTGATGCTGGTCCTCACTGCCTCCTGGAACCCCTTCAAATGCCCCAGACAATTTGGCCCTCTCTGCTTTCCTGAGGACTCTATCCTCAAATGCACCTTTTTTCACTTTCGGCGCTGTCTGGAGTAAAAAAGACAAACGTCCAGCTTTTGCTGCCACAGCAAAGGTGCCAGCGGGGAAAAGTCATGCTGGTCCTCACTGCCTCCTGGAACCCCTTCAAATGCCCCAGACAATTTGGCCCTCTCTGCTTTCCTGAGGACTCTATCTGCAAAAGCACCTTTCTTCACTTTCGGCGCTGTCTGGAGCAAAAAAGACAAACGTCCAGCTTTTGCTGCCACAGCAAAGGTGCCAGCGGGGAAAAGTGATGCTGGTTCTCACTGCCTCCTGGAACCCCTTCAAATGCACCAGACAATTTGGCCCTCTCTGCTTTCCTGAGGACTCTATCCGCAAAAGCACCTTTTTTCACTTTCGGCGCTGTCTGGAGCAAAAAAGACAAACGTCCAGCTTTTGCTGCCACAGCAAAGGTGCCAGCGGGGAAAAGTGATGCTGGTCCTCACTGCCTCCTGGAACCCCTTCAAATGCCCCAGACAATTTGGCCCTCTCTGCTTTCCTGAGGAGTCTATCCTCAAAAGCACCTTTTTTCACTTTCGGCGCTCTCTGGAGCAAAAAAGACAAACGTCCAGCTTTTGCTGCCACAGCAAAGGTGCCAGCGGGGAAAAGTGATGCTGGTTCTCACTGCCTCCTGGAACCCCTTCAAATGCACCAGACAATTTGGCCCTCTCTGCTTTCCTGAGGACTCTATCCTCAAAAGCACCTTTCTTCACTTTCGGCGCTCTCTGGAGCAAAAAAGACAAACGTCCAGCTTTTGCTGCCACAGCAAAGGTGCCAGCGGGGAAAAGTGATGCTGGTCCTCACTGCCTCCTGGAACCCCTTCAAATGCCCCAGACAATTTGGCCCTCTCTGCTTTCCTGAGGAGTCTATCCTCAAAAGCACCTTTTTTCACTTTTGGCGCTCTCTGGAGCAAAAAAGACAAACGTCCAGCTTTTGCTGCCACAGCAAATGTGCCAGCGGGGAAAAGTGATGCTGGTTCTCACTGCCTCCTGGAACCCCTTCAAATGCACCAGACAATTTGGCCCTCTCTGCTTTCCTGAGGACTCTATCCGCAAAAGCACCTTTTTTCACTTTCGGCGCTGTCTGGAGCAAAAAAGACAAACGTCCAGCTTTTGCTGCCACAGCAAAGGTGCCACCGGGGAAAAGTGATGCTGGTCCTCACTGCCTCCTGGAACCCCTTCAAATGCCCCAGACAATTTGGCCCTCTCTGCTTTCCTGAGGACTCTATCCTCAAATGCACCTTTTTTCACTTTCGGCGCTCTCTGGAGCAAAAAAGACAAACGTCCAGCTTTTGCTGCCACAGCAAAGGTGCCAGCGGGGAAAAGTGATGCTGGTCCTCACTGCCTCCTGGAACCCCTTCAAATGCACCAGACAATTTGGCCCTCTCTGCTTTCCTGAGGACTCTATCCTCAAATGCACCTTTTTTCACTTTCGGCGCTGTCTGGAGCAAAAAAGACAAACGTCCAGCTTTTGCTGCCACAGCAAATGTGCCAGCGGGGAATAGTGATGCTGGTCCTCACTGCCTCCTGGAACCCCTTCAAATGCCCCGGACAATTTGGCCCTCTCTGCTTTCCTGAGGACTCTATCCTCAAAAGCACCTTTTTTCACTTTCGGCGCTGTCTGGAGCAAAAAAGACAAACGTCCAGCTTTTGCTGCCACAGCAAAGGTGCCAGCGGGGAAAAGTGATGCTGGTTCTCACTGCCTCCTGGAACCCCTTCAAATGCACCAGACAATTTGGCCCTCTCTGCTTTCCTGAGGACTCTATCCGCAAAAGCACCTTTTTTCACTTTTGGCGCTCTCTGGAGCAAAAAAGACAAACGTCCAGGTTTTGCTGCCACAGCAAAGGTGCCAGCGGGGAAAAGTGATGCTGGTCCTCACTGCCTCCTGGAACCCCTTCAAATGCACCAGACAATTTGGCCCTCTCTGCTTTCCTGAGGACTCTATCCTCAAATGCACCTTTTTTCACTTTCGGCGCTGTCTGGAGTAAAAAAGAAAAACGTCCAGCTTTTGCTGCCACAGCAAAGGTGCCAGCGGGGAAAAGTGATGCTGGTCCTCACTGCCTCCTGGAACCCCTTCAAATGCCCCAGACAATTTGGCCCTCTCTGCTTTCCTGAGGACTCTATCCTCAAATGCACCTTTTTTCACTTTCGGCGCTGTCTGGAGTAAAAAAGACAAACGTCCAGCTTTTGCTGCCACAGCAAAGGTGCCAGCGGGGAAAAGTGATGCTGGTCCTCACTGCCTCCTGGAACCCCTTCAAATGCACCAGACAATTTGGCCCTCTCTGCTTTCCTGAGGACTCTATCGCAAAAGCACCTTTTTTCAATTTTGGCGCTCTCTGGAGCAAAAAAGACAAACGTCCAGCTTTTGCTGCCACAGCAAAGGTGCCAGCGGGGAAAAGTGATGCTGGTCCTCACTGCCTCCTGGAACCCCTTCAAATGCCCCAGACAATTTGGCCCTCTCTGCTTTCCTGAGGACTCTATCCTCAAAAGCACCTTTTTTCACTTTCGGCGCTGTCTGGAGCAAAAAAGACAAACGTCCAGCTTTTGCTGCCACAGCAAAGGTGCCAGCGGGGAAAAGTGATGCTGGTTCTCACTGCCTCCTGGAACCCCTTCAAATGCACCAGACAATTTGGCCCTCTCTGCTTTCCTGAGGACTCTATCCGCAAAAGCACCTTTTTTCACTTTCGGCGCTCTCTGGAGCAAAAAAGACAAACGTCCAGCTTTTGCTGCCACAGCAAAGGTGCCACCGGGGAAAAGTGATGCTGGTCCTCACTGCCTCCTGGAACCCCTTCAAATGCACCAGACAATTTGGCCCTCTCTGCTTTCCTGAGGAGTCTATCCTCAAAAGCACCTTTTTTCACTTTCGGCGCTCTCTGGAGCAAAAAAGACAAACGTCCAGCTTTTGCTGCCACAGCAAAGGTGCCAGCGGGGAAACGTGATGCTGGTTCTCACTGCCTCCTGGAACCCCTTCAAATGCACCAGACAATTTGGCCCTCTCTGCTTTCCTGAGGACTCTATCCTCAAAAGCACCTTTCTTCACTTTCGGCGCTCTCTGGAGCAAAAAAGACAAACGTCCAGCTTTTGCTGCCACAGCAAAGGTGCCAGCGGGGAAAAGTGATGCTGGTCCTCACTGCCTCCTGGAACCCCTTCAAATGCCCCAGACAATTTGGCCCTCTCTGCTTTCCTGAGGACTCTATCCTCAAAAGCACCTTTTTTCACTTTCGGCGCTCTCTGGAGCAAAAAAGACAAACGTCCAGCTTTTGCTGCCACAGCAAATGTGCCAGCAGGGAAAAGTGATGCTGGTTCTCACTGCCTCCTGGAACCCCTTCAAATGCACCAGACAATTTGGCCCTCTCTGCTTTCCTGAGGACTCTATCCGCAAAAGCACCTTTTTTCACTTTCGGCGCTGTCTGGAGCAAAAAAGACAAACGTCCAGCTTTTGCTGCCACAGCAAAGGTGCCACCGGGGAAAAGTGATGCTGGCCCTCACTGCCTCCTGGAACCCCTTCAAATGCCCCAGACAATTTGGCCCTCTCTGCTTTCCTGAGGACTCTATCCTCAAATGCACCTTTTTTCACTTTCGGCGCTGTCTGGAGCAAAAAAGACAAACGTCCAGCTTTTGCTGCCACAGCAAAGGTGCCAGCGGGGAAAAGTGATGCTGGTCCTCACTGCCTCCTGGAACCCCTTCAAATGCCCCAGACAATTTGGCCCTCTCTGCTTTCCTGAGGACTCTATCCGCAAAAGCACCTTTTTTCACTTTTGGCGCTCTCTGGAGCAAAAAAGACAAACGTCCAGCTTTTGCTGCCACAGCAAAGGTGCCAGCGGGGAATAGTGATGCTGGTCCTCACTGCCTCCTGGAACCCCTTCAAATGCCCCAGACAATTTGGCCCTCTCTGCTTTCCTGAGGACTCTATCCTCAAAAGCACCTTTTTTCACTTTCGGCGCTGTCTGGAGCAAAAAAAGACAAACGTCCAGCTTTTGCTGCCACAGCAAAGGTGCCAGCGGGGAAAAGTGATGCTGGTTCTCACTGCCTCCTGGAACCCCTTCAAATGCACCAGACAATTTGGCCCTCTCTGCTTTCCTGAGGACTCTATCCTCAAAAGCACCTTTTTTCACTTTTGGCGCTCTCTGGAGCAAAAAAGACAAACGTCCAGGTTTTGCTGCCACAGCAAAGGTGCCAGCGGGGAAAAGTGATGCTGGTCCTCACTGCCTCCTGGAACCCCTTCAAATGCACCAGACAATTTGGCCCTCTCTGCTTTCCTGAGGACTCTATCCTCAAATGCACCTTTTTTCACTTTCGGCGCTGTCTGGAGTAAAAAAGACAAACGTCCAGCTTTTGCTGCCACAGCAAAGGTGCCAGCGGGGAAAAGTGATGCTGGTCCTCACTGCCTCCTGGAACCCCTTCAAATGCCCCAGACAATTTGGCCCTCTCTGCTTTCCTGAGGACTCTATCCTCAAATGCACCTTTTTTCACTTTCGGCGCTGTCTGGAGTAAAAAAGACAAACGTCCAGCTTTTGCTGCCACAGCAAAGGTGCCAGCGGGGAAAAGTGATGCTGGTCCTCACTGCCTCCTGAAACCCCTTCAAATGCCCCAGACAATTTGGCCCTCTCTGCTTTCCTGAGGACTCTATCCGCAAAAGCACCTTTTTTCCACTTTTGGCGCTCTCTGGAGCAAAAAAGACAAACGTCCAGCTTTTGCTGCCACAGCAAAGGTGCCAGCGGGGAAAAGTGATGCTGGTCCTCACTGCCTCCTGGAACCCCTTCAAATGCCCCAGACAATTTGGCCCTCTCTGCTTTCCTGAGGACTCTATCCTCAAAAGCACCTTTTTTCACTTTCGGCGCTGTCTGGAGCCAAAAAGACAAACGTCCAGCTTTTGCTGCCACAGCAAAGGTGCCAGCGGGGAAAAGTGATGCTGGTTCTCACTGCCTCCTGGAACCCCTTCAAATGCACCAGACAATTTGGCCCTCTCTGCTTTCCTGAGGACTCTATCCGCAAAAGCACCTTTTTTCACTTTTGGCGCTCTCTGGAGCAAAAAAGACAAACGTCCAGCTTTTGCTGCCACAGCAAAGGTGCCAGCGGGGAAAAGTGATGCTGGTCCTCACTGCCTCCTGGAACCCCTTCAAATGCACCAGACAATTTGGCCCTCTCTGCTTTCCTGAGGACTCTATCCTCAAATGCACCTTTTTTTCACTTTCGGCGCTGTCTGGAGCAAAAAAGACAAACGTCCAGGTTTTGCTGCCACAGCAAAGGTGCCAGCGGGGAAAAGTGATGCTGGTCCTCACTGCCTCCTGGAACCCCTTCAAATGCCCCAGACAATTTGGCCCTCTCTGCTTTCCTGAGGACTCTATCCTCAAATGCACCTTTTTTCACTTTCGGCGCTGTCTGGAGCAAAAAAGACAAACGTCCAGGTTTTTCTGCCACAGCAAAGGTGCCAGCGGGGAAAAGTGATGCTGGTCCTCACTGCCTCCTGGAACCCCTTCAAATGCCCCAGACAATTTGGCCCTCTCTGCTTTCCTGAGGACTCTATCCTCAAATGCACCTTTTTTCACTTTCGGCGCTGTCTGGAGCAAAAAAGACAAACGTCCAGCTTTTGCTGCCACAGCAAAGGTGCCAGCGGGGAAAAGTGATGCTGGTCCTCACTGCCTCCTGGAACCCCTTCAAATGCCCCGGACAATTTGGCCCTCTCTGCTTTCCTGAGGAGTCTATCCTCAAAAGCACCTTTCTTCACTTTCGGCGCTCTCTGGAGCACAAAAGACAAACGTCCAGCTTTTGCTGCCACAGCAAAGGTGCCAGCGTTGAAAAGTGATGCTGGTTCTCACTGCCTCCTGGAACCCCTTCAAATGCACCAGACAATTTGGCCCTCTCTGCTTTCCTGAGGACTCTATCCTCAAAAGCACCTTTCTTCACTTTCGGCGCTCTCTGGAGCAAAAAAGACAAACGTCCAGCTTTTGCTGCCACAGCAAAGGTGCCAGCGGGGAAAAGTGATGCTGGTCCTCACTGCCTCCTGGAACCCCTTCAAATGCCCCAGACAATTTGGCCCTCTCTGCTTTCCTGAGGACTCTATCCTCAAAAGCACCTTTTTTCACTTTTGGCGCTCTCTGGAGCAAAAAAGACAAACGTCCAGCTTTTGCTGCCACAGCAAAGGTGCCAGCGGGGAAAAGTGATGCTGGTCCTCACTGCCTCCTGGAACCCCTTCAAATGCACCAGACAATTTGGCCCTCTCTGCTTTCCTGAGGACTCTATCCGCAAAAGCACCTTTTTTCACTTTCGGCGCTCTCTGGAGCAAAAAAGACAAACGTCCAGCTTTTGCTGCCACAGCAAAGGTGCCAGCGGGGAAAAGTGATGCTGGTCCTCACTGCCTCCTGGAACCCCTTCAAATGCACCAGACAATTTGGCCCTCTCTGCTTTTCTGAGGACTCTATCCTCAAATGCACCTTTTTTCACTTTCGGCGCTGTCTGGAGCAAAAAAGACAAACGTCCAGGTTTTGCTGCCACAGCAAAGGTGCCAGCGGGGAAAAGTGATGCTGGTCCTCACTGCCTCCTGGAACCCCTTCAAATGCCCCAGACAATTTGGCCCTCTCTGCTTTCCTGAGGACTCTATCCTCAAATGCACCTTTTTTCACTTTCGGCGCTTTCTGGAGCAAAAAAGACAAACGTCCAGCTTTTGCTGCCACAGCAAAGGTGCCAGCGGGGAAAAGTGATGCTGGTCCTCACTGCCTCCTGGAACCCCTTCAAATGCCCCAGACAATTTGGCCCTCTCTGCTTTCCTGAGGAGTCTATCCTCAAAAGCACCTTTTTTTCACTTTCGGCGCTCTCTGGAGCAAAAAAGACAAACGTCCAGCTTTTGCTGCCACAGCAAAGGTGCCAGCGTTGAAAAGTGATGCTGGTTCTCACTGCCTCCTGGAACCCCTTCAAATGCACCAGACAATTTGGCCCTCTCTGCTTTCCTGAGGACTCTATCCTCAAAAGCACCTTTCTTCACTTTCGGCGCTCTCTGGAGCAAAAAAGACAAACGTCCAGCTTTTGCTGCCACAGCAAAGGTGCCAGCGGGGAAAAGTGATGCTGGTCCTCACTGCCTCCTGGAACCCCTTCAAATGCCCCAGACAATTTGGCCCTCTCTGCTTTCCTGAGGACTCTATCCGCAAAAGCACCTTTTTTCACTTTCGGCGCTCTCTGGAGCAAAAAAGACAAACGTCCAGCTTTTGCTGCCACAGCAAATGTGCCAGCGGGGAAAAGTGATGCTGGTTCTCACTGCCTCCTGGAACCCCTTCAAATGCCCCAGACAATTTGGCCCTCTCTGCTTTCCTGAGGACTCTATCCGCAAAAGCACCTTTTTTCACTTTTGGCGCTCTCTGGAGCAAAAAAGACAAACGTCCAGCTTTTGCTGCCACAGCAAAGGTGCCAGCGGGGAAAAGTGATGCTGGTCCTCACTGCCTCCTGGAACCCCTTCAAATGCCGCAGACAATTTGGCCCTCTCTGCTTTCCTGAGGACTCTATCCTCAAAAGCACCTTTTTTCATTTTCGGCGCTGTCTGGAGCAAAAAAGACAAACGTCCAGGTTTTTCTGCCACAGCAAAGGTGCCAGCGGGGAAAAGTGATGCTGGTCCTCACTGCCTCCTGGAACCCCTTCAAATGCCCCAGACAATTTGGCCCTCTCTGCTTTCCTGAGGACTCTATCCTCAAATGCACCTTTTTTCACTTTCGGCGCTTTCTGGAGCAAAAAAGACAAACGTCCAGCTTTTGCTGCCACAGCAAAGGTGCCAGCGGGGAAAAGTGATGCTGGTCCTCACTGCCTCCTGGAACCCCTTCAAATGCCCCAGACAATTTTGCCCTCTCTGCTTTCCTGAGGAGTCTATCCTCAAAAGCACCTTTTTTCACTTTCGGCGCTCTCTGGAGCAAAAAAGACAAACGTCCAGCTTTTGCTGCCACAGCAAAGGTGCCAGCGTTGAAAAGTGATGCTGGTTCTCACTGCCTCCTGGAACCCCTTCAAATGCACCAGACAATTTGGCCCTCTCTGCTTTCCTGAGGACTCTATCCTCAAAAGCACCTTTCTTCACTTTCGGCGCTCTCTGGAGCAAAAAAGACAAACGTCCAGCTTTTGCTGCCACAGCAAAGGTGCCACCGGGGAAAAGTGATGCTGGTCCTCACTGCCTCCTGGAACCCCTTCAAATGCCCCAGACAATTTGGCCCTCTCTGCTTTCCTGAGGAGTCTATCCTCAAAAGCACCTTTTTTCACTTTCGGCGCTCTCTGGAGCAAAAAAGACAAACGTCCAGCTTTTGCTGCCACACAAATGTGCCAGCTGGGAAAAGTGATGCTGGTTCTCACTGCCTCCTGGAACCCCTTCAAATGCACCAGACAATTTGGCCCTCTCTGCTTTCCTGAGGAATCTATCCGCAAAAGCACCTTTTTTCACTTTTGGCGCTCTCTGGAGCAAAAAAGACAAACGTCCAGCTTTTGCTGCCACAGCAAAGGTGCCAGCGGGGAAAAGTGATGCTGGTCCTCACTGCCTCCTGGAACCCCTTCAAATGCCCCAGACAATTTGGCCCTCTCTGCTTTCCTGAGGACTCTATCCTCAAATGCACCTTTTTTCACTTTCGGCGCTCTCTGGAGCAAAAAAGACAAACGTCCAGCTTTTGCTGCCACAGCAAAGGTGCCAGCGGGGAAAAGTGATGCTGGTCCTCACTGCCTCCTGGAACCCCTTCATATGCCCCAGACAATTTGGCCCTCTCTGCTTTCCTGAGGACTCTATCCTCAAAAGCACCTTTTTTCACTTTCGGCGCTCTCTGGAGCAAAAAAGACAAACGTCCAGCTTTTGCTGCCACAGCAAAGGTGCCAGCGTTGAAAAGTGATGCTGGTTCTCACTGCCTCCTGGAACCCCTTCAAATGCACCAGACAATTTGGCCCTCTCTGCTTTCCTGAGGACTCTATCCTCAAAAGCACCTTTCTTCACTTTCGGCGCTGTCTGGAGCAAAAAAGACAAACGTCCAGCTTTTGCTGCCACAGCAAAGGTGCCACCGGGGAAAAGTGATGCTGGTCCTCACTGCCTCCTGGAACCCCTTCAAATGCCCCAGACAATTTGGCCCTCTCTGCTTTCCTGAGGACTCTATCCTCAAAAGCACCTTTTTTCACTTTCGGCGCTCTCTGGAGCAAAAAAGACAAACGTCCAGCTTTTGCTGCCACAGCAAATGTGCCAGCTGGGAAAAGTGATGCTGGTTCTCACTGCCTCCTGGAACCCCTTCAAATGCACCAGACAATTTGGCCCTCTCTGCTTTCCTGAGGACTCTATCCGCAAAAGCACCTTTTTTCACTTTTGGCGCTCTCTGGAGCAAAAAAGACAAACGTCCAGCTTTTGCTGCCACAGCAAAGGTGCCAGCGGGGAAAAGTGATGCTGGTCCTCACTGCCTCCTGGAACCCCTTCAAATGCCCCAGACAATTTGGCCCTCTCTGCTTTCCTGAGGACTCTATCCTCAAATGCACCTTTTTTCACTTTCGGCGCTCTCTGGAGCAAAAAAGACAAACGTCCAGCTTTTGCTGCCACAGCAAAGGTGCCAGCGGGGAAAAGTGATGCTGGTCCTCACTGCCTCCTGGAACCCCTTCAAATGCCCCAGACAATTTGGCCCTCTCTGCTTTCCTGAGGACTCTATCCTCAAAAGCACCTTTTTTCACTTTCGGCGCTCTCTGGAGCAAAAAAGACAAACGTCCAGCTTTTGCTGCCACAGCAAATGTGCCAGCGGGGAAAAGTGATGCTGGTTCTCACTGCCTCCTGGAACCCCTTCAAATGCACCAGACAATTTGGCCCTCTCTGCTTTCCTGAGGACTCTATCCGCAAAAGCACCTTTTTTCACTTTTGGCGCTCTCTGGAGCAAAAAAGACAAACGTCCAGCTTTTGCTGCCACAGCAAAGGTGCCAGCGGGGAAAAGTGATGCTGGTCCTCACTGCCTCCTGGAACCCCTTCAAATGCCCCAGACAATTTGGCCCTCTCTGCTTTCCTGAGGACTCTATCCTCAAATGCACCTTTTTTCACTTTCGGCGCTCTCTGGAGCAAAAAAGACAAACGTCCAGCTTTTGCTGCCACAGCAAAGGTGCCAGCGGGGAAAAGTGATGCTGGTCCTCACTGCCTCCTGGAACCCCTTCAAATGCACCAGACAATTTGGCCCTCTCTGCTTTCCTGAGGACTCTATCCGCAAAAGCACCTTTTTTCACTTTTGGCGCTCTCTGGAGCAAAAAAGACAATTGTCCAGCTTTTGCTGCCACAGCAAAGGTGCCAGCGGGGAAAAGTGATGCTGGTCCTCACTGCCTCCTGGAACCCCTTCAAATGCCCCAGACAATTTGGCCCTCTCTGCTTTCCTGAGGACTCTATCCTCAAATGCACCTTTTTTCACTTTTGGCGCTCTCTGGAGCAAAAAAGACAAACGTCCAGCTTTTGCTGCCACAGCAAAGGTGCCAGCGGGGAAAAGTGATGCTGGTCCTCACTGCCTCCTGGAACCCCTTCAAATGCCCCAGACAATTTGGCCCTCTCTGCTTTCCTGAGGACTCTATCCGCAAAAGCACCTTTTTTCACTTTCGGCGCTGTCTGGAGCAAAAAAGACAAACGTCCAGCTTTTGCTGCCACAGCAAAGGTGCCAGCGGGGAAAAGTGATGCTGGTCCTCACTGCCTCCTGGAACCCCTTCAAATGCCCCGGACAATTTGGCCCTCTCTGCTTTCCTGAGGACTCTATCCTCAAAAGCACCTTTTTTCACTTTCGGCGCTCTCTGGAGCAAAAAAGACAAACGTCCAGCTTTTGCTGCCACAGCAAAGGTGCCAGCGGGGAAAAGTGATGCTGGTCCTCACTGCCTCCTGGAACCCCTTCAAATGCACCAGACAATTTGGCCCTCTCTGCTTTCCTGAGGACTCTATCCTCAAATGCACCTTTTTTCACTTTCGGCGCTTTCTGGAGCAAAAAAGACAAACGTCCAGCTTTTGCTGCCACAGCAAAGGTGCCAGCGGGGAAAAGTGATGCTGGTCCTCACTGCCTCCTGGAACCCCTTCAAATGCCCCAGACAATTTGGCCCTCTCTGCTTTCCTGAGGAGTCTATCCTCAAAAGCACCTTTTTTCACTTTCGGCGCTCTCTGGAGCAAAAAAGACAAACGTCCAGCTTTTGCTGCCACAGCAAAGGTGCCAGCGTTGAAAAGTGATGCTGGTTCTCACTGCCTCCTGGAACCCCTTCAAATGCACCAGACAATTTGGCCCTCTCTGCTTTCCTGAGGACTCTATCCTCAAAAGCACCTTTCTTCACTTTCGGCGCTCTCTGGAGCAAAAAAGACAAACGTCCAGCTTTTGCTGCCACAGCAAAGGTGCCAGCGGGGAAAAGTGATGCTGGTCCTCACTGCCTCCTGGAACCCCTTCAAATGCACCAGACAATTTGGCCCTCTCTGCTTTCCTGAGGACTCTATCCTCAAAAGCACCTTTTTTCACTTTCGGCGCTCTCTGGAGCAAAAAAGACAAACGTCCAGCTTTTGCTGCCACAGCAAATGTGCCAGCGGGGAAAAGTGATGCTGGTTCTCACTGCCTCCTGGAACCCCTTCAAATGCACCAGACAATTTGGCCCTCTCTGCTTTCCTGAGGACTCTATCCGCAAAAGCACCTTTTTTCACTTTTGGCGCTCTCTGGAGCAAAAAAGACAAACGTCCAGCTTTTGCTGCCACAGCAAAGGTGCCAGCGGGGAAAAGTGATGCTGGTCCTCACTGCCTCCTGGAACCCCTTCAAATGCCCCAGACAATTTGGCCCTCTCTGCTTTCCTGAGGACTCTATCCTCAAATGCACCTTTTTTCACTTTCGGCGCTCTCTGGAGCAAAAAAGACAAACGTCCAGCTTTTGCTGCCACAGCAAAGGTGCCAGCGGGGAAAAGTGATGCTGGTCCTCACTGCCTCCTGGAACCCCTTCAAATGCACCAGACAATTTGGCCCTCTCTGCTTTCCTGAGGACTCTATCCTCAAAAGCACCTTTTTTCACTTTCGGCGCTCTCTGGAGCAAAAAAGACAAACGTCCAGCTTTTGCTGCCACAGCAAAGGTGCCAGCGGGGAAAAGTGATGCTGGTTCTCACTGCCTCCTGGAACCCCTTCAAATGCCCCAGACAATTTGGCCCTCTCTGCTTTCCTGAGGACTCTATCCTCAAATGCACCTTTTTTCACTTTCGGCGCTGTCTGGAGCAAAAAAGACAAACGTCCAGGTTTTGCTGCCACAGCAAAGGTGCCAGCGGGGAAAAGTGATGCTGGTCCTCACTGCCTCCTGGAACCCCTTCAAATGCACCAGACAATTTGGCCCTCTCTGCTTTCCTGAGGACTCTATCCTCAAATGCACCTTTTTTCACTTTCGGCGCTGTCTGGAGCAAAAAAGACAAACGTCCAGCTTTTGCTGCCACAGCAAAGGTGCCAGCGGGGAAAAGTGATGCTGGTCCTCACTGCCTCCTGGAACCCCTTCAAATGCCCCAGACAATTTGGCCCTCTCTGCTTTCCTGAGGACTCTATCCGCAAAAGCACCTTTTTTCACTTTCGGCGCTGTCTGGAGCAAAAAAGACAAACGTCCAGCTTTTGCTGCCACAGCAAAGGTGCCAGCGGGGAAAAGTGATGCTGGTCCTCACTGCCTCCTGGAACCCCTTCAAATGCCCCGGACAATTTGGCCCTCTCTGCTTTCCTGAGGACTCTATCCTCAAAAGCACCTTTTTTCACTTTCGGCGCTCTCTGGAGCAAAAAAGACAAACGTCCAGCTTTTGCTGCCACAGCAAAGGTGCCAGCGGGGAAAAGTGATGCTGGTCCTCACTGCCTCCTGGAACCCCTTCAAATGCCCCAGACAATTTGGCCCTCTCTGCTTTCCTGAGGAGTCTATCCTCAAAAGCACCTTTTTTCACTTTCGGCGCTCTCTGGAGCAAAAAAGACAAACGTCCAGCTTTTGCTGAAACAGCAAAGGTGCCACCGGGGAAAAGTGATGCTGGTTCTCACTGTCTCCTGGAACCCCTTCAAATGCACCAGACAATTTGGCCCTCTCTGCTTTCCTGAGGACTCTATCCGCAAAAGCACCTTTTTTCACTTTTGGCGCTCTCTGGAGCAAAAAAGACAAACGTCCAGGTTTTGCTGCCACAGCAAAGGTGCCAGCGGGGAAAAGTGATGCTGGTCCTCACTGCCTCCTGGAACCCCTTCAAATGCCCCAGACAATTTGGCCCTCTCTGCTTTCCTGAGGACTCTATCCTCAAATGCACCTTTATTCACTTTCGGCGCTGTCTGGAGCAAAAAAGACAAACGGCCAGCTTTTGCTGCCACAGCAAAGGTGCCAGCGGGGAAAAGTGATGCTGGTCCTCACTGCCTCCTGGAACCCCTTCAAATGCACCAGACAATTTGGCCCTCTCTGCTTTCCTGAGGACTCTATCCGCAAAAGCACCTTTTTTCACTTTCGGCGCTCTCTGGAGCAAAAAAGACAAACGTCCAGGTTTTGCTGCCACAGCAAAGGTGCCAGCGGGGAAAAGTGATGCTGGTCCTCACTGCCTCCTGGAACCCCTTCAAATGCCCCAGACAATTTGGCCCTCTCTGCTTTCCTGAGGAGTCTATCCTCAAAAGCACCTTTTTTCACTTTCGGCGCTGTCTGGAGCAAAAAAGACAAACGTCCAGCTTTTGCTGCCACAGCAAAGGTGCCAGCGGGGAAAAGTGATGCTGGTCCTCACTGCCTCCTGGAACCCCTTCAAATGCCCCAGACAATTTGGCCCTCTCTGCTTTCCTGAGGACTCTATCCTCAAATGCACCTTTTTTCACTTTCGGCGCTTTCTGGAGCAAAAAAGACAAACGTCCAGCTTTTGCTGCCACAGCAAAGGTGCCAGCGGGGAAAAGTGATGCTGGTCCTCACTGCCTCCTGGAACCCCTTCAAATGCCCCAGACAATTTGGCCCTCTCTGCTTTCCTGAGGAGTCTATCCTCAAAAGCAGCTTTTTTCACTTTCGGCGCTCTCTGGAGCAAAAAAGACAAACGTCCAGCTTTTGCTGCCACAGCAAAGGTGCCAGCGTTGAAAAGTGATGCTGGTTCTCACTGCCTCCTGGAACCCCTTCAAATGCACCAGACAATTTGGCCCTCTCTGCTTTCCTGAGGACTCTATCCTCAAAAGCACCTTTCTTCACTTTCGGCGCTGTCTGGAGCAAAAAAGACAAACGTCCAGCTTTTGCTGCCACAGCAAAGGTGCCAGCGGGGAAAAGTGATGCTGGTCCTCACTGCCTCCTGGAACCCCTTCAAATGCCCCAGACAATTTGGCCCTCTCTGCTTTCCTGAGGACTCTATCCTCAAAAGCACCTTTTTTCACTTTCGGCGCTCTCTGGAGCAAAAAAGACAAACGTCCAGCTTTTGCTGCCACAGCAAATGTGCCAGCGGGGAAAAGTGATGCTGGTTCTCACTGCCTCCTGGAACCCCTTCAAATGCACCAGACAATTTGGCCCTCTCTGCTTTCCTGAGGACTCTATCCGCAAAAGCACCTTTTTTCACTTTCGGCGCTGTCTGGAGCAAAAAAGACAAACGTCCAGCTTTTGCTGCCACAGCAAAGGTGCCAGCGGGGAAAAGTGATGCTGGTCCTCACTGCCTCCTGGAACCCCTTCAAATGCCCCAGACAATTTGGCCCTCTCTGCTTTCCTGAGGACTCTATCCTCAAATGCACCTTTTTTCACTTTCGGCGCTCTCTGGAGCAAAAAAGACAAACGTCCAGCTTTTGCTGCCACAGCAAAGGTGCCAGCGGGGAAAAGTGATGCTGGTCCTCACTGCCTCCTGGAACCCCTTCAAATGCACCAGACAATTTGGCCCTCTCTGCTTTCCTGAGGACTCTATCCTCAAATGCACCTTTTTTCACTTTCGGCGCTGTCTGGAGCAAAAAAGACAAACGTCCAGCTTTTGCTGCCACAGCAAAGGTGCCAGCGGGGAAAAGTGATGCTGGTTCTCACTGCCTCCTGGAACCCCTTCAAATGCACCAGACAATTTGGCCCTCTCTGCTTTCCTGAGGACTCTATCCGCAAAAGCACCTTTTTTCACTTTTGGCGCTCTCTGGAGCAAAAAAGACAAACGTCCAGGTTTTGCTGCCACAGCAAAGGTGCCAGCGGGGAAAAGTGATGCTGGTCCTCACTGCCTCCTGGAACCCCTTCAAATGCCCCAGACAATTTGGCCCTCTCTGCTTTCCTGAGGACTCTATCCTCAAATGCACCTTTTTTCACTTTCGGCGCTGTCTGGAGCAAAAAAGACAAACGTCCAGCTTTTGCTGCCACAGCAAAGGTGCCAGCGGGGAAAAGTGATGCTGGTCCTCACTGCCTCCTGGAACCCCTTCAAATGCCCCAGACAATTTGGCCCTCTCTGCTTTCCTGAGGACTCTATCCGCAAAAGCACCTTTTTTCACTTTCGGTGCTGTCTGGAGCAAAAAAGACAAACGTCCAGCTTTTGCTGCCACAGCAAAGGTGCCAGCGGGGAAAAGTGATGCTGGTCCTCACTGCCTCCTGGAACCCCTTCAAATGCACCAGACAATTTGGCCCTCTCTGCTTTCCTGAGGACTCTATCCTCAAAAGCACCTTTTTTCACTTTCGGCGCTCTCTGGAGCAAAAAAGACAAACGTCCAGCTTTTGCTGCCACAGCAAAGGTGCCAGCGGGGAAAAGTGATGCTGCTTCTCACTGCCTCCTGGAACCCCTTCAAATGCACCAGACAATTTGGCCCTCTCTGCTTTCCTGAGGACTCTATCCGCAAAAGCACCTTTTTTCACTTTTGGCGCTCTCTGGAGCAAAAAAGACAAACGTCCAGCTTTTGCTGCCATAGCAAAGGTGCCACCGGGGAAAAGTGATGCTGGTCCTCACTGCCTCCTGGAACCCCTTCAAATGCCCCAGACAATTTGGCCCTCTCTGCTTTCCTGAGGACTCTATCCTCAAAAGCACCTTTTTTCACTTTCGGCGCTCTCTGGAGCAAAAAAGAGAAACGTCCAGCTTTTGCTGCCACAGCAAATGTGCCAGCGGGGAAAAGTGATGCTGGTTCTCACTGCCTCCTGGAACCCCTTCAAATGCCCCAGACAATTTGGCCCTCTCTGCTTTCCTGAGGACTCTATCCGCAAAAGCACCTTTTTTCACTTTTGGCGCTCTCTGGAGCAAAAAAGACAAACGTCCAGCTTTTGCTGCCACAGCAAAGGTGCCACCCGGGAAAAGTGATGCTGGTCCTCACTGCCTCCTGGAACCCCTTCAAATGCCCCAGACAATTTGGCCCTCTCTGCTTTCCTGAGGACTCTATCTGCAAAAGCACCTTTTTTCACTTTTGGCGCTCTCTGGAGCAAAAAAGACAAACGTCCAGCTTTTGCTGCCACAGCAAAGGTGCCAGCGGGGAAAAGTGATGCTGGTCCTCACTGCCTCCTAGAACCCCTTCAAATGCACCAGACAATTTGGCCCTCTCTGCTTTCCTGAGGACTCTATCCGCAAAAGCACCTTTTTTCACTTTCGGCGCTCTCTGGAGCAAAAAAGACAAACGTCCAGCTTTTGCTGCCACAGCAAAGGTGCCAGCGGGGAAAAGTGATGCTGGTTCTCACTGCCTCCTGGAACCCCTTCAAATGCACCAGACAATTTGGCCCTCTCTGCTTTCCTGAGGACTCTATCCGCAAAAGCACCTTTTTTCACTTTCGGCGCTCTCTGGAGCAAAAAAGACAAACGTCCAGCTTTTGCTGCCACAGCAAAGGTGCCAGCGGGGAAAAGTGATGCTGGTCCTCACTGCCTCCTGGAACCCCTTCAAATGCCCCAGACAATTTGGCCCTCTCTGCTTTCCTGAGGACTCTATCCTCAAAAGCACCTTTTTTCACTTTCGGCGCTCTCTGGAGCAAAAAAGACAAACGTCCAGCTTTTGCTGCCACAGCAAAGGTGCCAGCGGGGAAAAGTGATGCTGCTTCTCACTGCCTCCTGGAACCCCTTCAAATGCACCAGACAATTTGGCCCTCTCTGCTTTCCTGAGGACTCTATCCTCAAATGCACCTTTTTTCACTTTCGGCGCTCTCTGGAGCAAAAAAGACAAACGTCCAGCTTTTGCTGCCACAGCAAAGGTGCCAGCGGGGAAAAGTGATGCTGGTCCTCACTGCCTCCTGGAACCCCTTCAAATGCCCCGGACAATTTGGCCCTCTCTGCTTTCCTGAGGAGTCTATCCGCAAAAGCACCTTTTTTCACTTTCGGCGCTGTCTGGAGCAAAAAAGACAAACGTCCAGCTTTTGCTGCCACAGCAAAGGTGCCAGCGGGGAAAAGTGATGCTGGTTCTCACTGCCTCCTGGAACCCCTTCAAATGCCCCAGACAATTTGGCCCTCTCTGCTTTCCTGAGGACTCTATCCGCAAAAGCACCTTTTTTCACTTTTGGCGCTCTCTGGAGCAAAAAAGACAAACGTCCAGCTTTTGCTGCCACAGCAAAGGTGCCAGCGGGGAAAAGTGATGCTGGTCCTCACTGCCTCCTGGAACCCCTTCAAATGCCCCAGACAATTTGGCCCTCTCTGCTTTCCTGAGGAGTCTATCCTCAAAAGCACCTTTTTTCACTTTCGGCGCTCTCTGGAGCAAAAAAGACAAACGTCCAGCTTTTGCTGCCACAGCAAAGGTGCCAGCGGGGAAAAGTGATGCTGGTCCTCACTGCCTCCTGGAACCCCTTCAAATGCCCCAGACAATTTGGCCCTCTCTGCTTTCCTGAGGACTCTATCCGCAAAAGCACCTTTCTTCAATTTCGGCGCTGTCTGGAGCAAAAAAGACAAACGTCCAGCTTTTGCTGCCACAGCAAAGGTGCCAGCGGGGAAAAGTGATGCTGGTCCTCGCTGCCTCCTGGAACCCCTTCAAATGCACCAGACAATTTGGCCCTCTCTGCTTTCCTGAGGACTCTATCCGCAAAAGCACCTTTTTTCACTTTCGGCGCTGTCTGGAGCAAAAAAGACAAACGTCCAGGTTTTGCTGCCACAGCAAAGGTGCCACCGGGGAAAAGTGATGCTGGTCCTCACTGCCTCCTGGAACCCCTTCAAATGCCCCAGACAATTTGGCCCTCTCTGCTTTCCTGAGGAGTCTATCCTCAAAAGCACCTTTTTTCACTTTCGGCGCTCTCTGGAGCAAAAAAGACAAACGTCCAGCTTTTGCTGCCACAGCAAAGGTGCCACCGGGGAAAAGTGATGCTGGTTCTCACTGCCTCCTGGAACCCCTTCAAATGCACCAGACAATTTGGCCCTCTCTGCTTTCCTGAGGACTCTATCCGCAAAAGCACCTTTTTTCACTTTCGGCGCTCTCTGGAGCAAAAAAGACAAACGTCCAGCTTTTGCTGCCACAGCAAAGGTGCCAGCGGGGAAAAGTGATGCTGGTCCTCACTGCCTCCTGGAACCCCTTCAAATGCCCCAGACAATTTGGCCCTCTCTGCTTTCCTGAGGAGTCTATCCTCAAAAGCACCTTTTTTCACTTTCGGCGCTCTCTGGAGCAAAAAAGACAAACGTCCAGCTTTTGCTGCCACAGCAAATGTGCCAGCGGGGAAAAGTGATGCTGGTTCTCACTGCCTCCTGGAACCCCTTCAAATGCACCAGACAATTTGGCCCTCTCTGCTTTCCTGAGGACTCTATCCGCAAAAGCACCTTTTTTCACTTTCGGCGCTGTCTGGAGCAAAAAAGACAAACGTCCAGCTTTTGCTGCCACAGCAAAGGTGCCAGCGGGGAAAAGTGATGCTGGTCCTCACTGCCTCCTGGAACCCCTTCAAATGCCCCAGACAATTTGGCCCTCTCTGCTTTCCTGAGGACTCTATCCTCAAATGCACCTTTTTTCACTTTCGGCGCTCTCTGGAGCAAGAAAGACAAACGTCCAGCTTTTGCTGCCACAGCAAAGGTGCCAGCGGGGAAAAGTGATGCTGGTCCTCACTGCCTCCTGGAACCCCTTCAAATGCACCAGACAATTTGGCCCTCTCTGCTTTCCTGAGGACTCTATCCTCAAATGCACCTTTTTTCACTTTCGGCGCTGTCTGGAGCAAAAAAGACAAACGTCCAGCTTTTGCTGCCACAGCAAAGGTGCCAGCGGGGAATAGTGATGCTGGTCCTCACTGCCTCCTGGAACCCCTTCAAATGCCCCGGACAATTTGGCCCTCTCTGCTTTCCTGAGGAGTCTATCCTCAAAAGCACCTTTTTTCACTTTCGGCGCTGTCTGGAGCAAAAAAGACAAACGTCCAGCTTTTGCTGCCACAGCAAAGGTGCCAGCGGGGAAAAGTGATGCTGGTTCTCACTGCCTCCTGGAACCCCTTCAAATGCACCAGACAATTTGGCCCTCTCTGCTTTCCTGAGGACTCTATCCGCAAAAGCACCTTTTTTCACTTTTGGCGCTCTCTGGAGCAAAAAAGACAAACGTCCAGGTTTTGCTGCCACAGCAAAGGTGCCAGCGGGGAAAAGTGATGCTGGTCCTCACTGCCTCCTGGAACCCCTTCAAATGCACCAGACAATTTGGCCCTCTCTGCTTTCCTGAGGACTCTATCCTCAAAAGCACCTTTTTTCAATTTCGGCGCTGTCTGGAGCAAAAAAGACAAACGTCCAGCTTTTGCTGCCACAGCAAAGGTGCCAGCGGAGAAAAGTGATGCTGGTCCTCACTGCCTCCTGGAACCCCTTCAAATGCCCCAGACAATTTGGCCCTCTCTGCTTTCCTGAGGACTCTATCCGCAAAAGCACCTTTCTTCACTTTCGGCGCTCTCTGGAGCAAAAAAGACAAACGTCCAGCTTTTGCTGCCACAGCAAAGGTGCCACCGGGGAAAAGATATGCTGGTCCTCACTGCCTCCTGGAACCCCTTCAAATGCCCCAGACAATTTGGCCCTCTCTGCTTTCCTGAGGAGTCTATCCTCAAAAGCACCTTTTTTCACTTTCGGCGCTCTCTGGAGCAAAAAAGACAAACGTCCAGCTTTTGCTGCCACAGCAAAGGTGCCAGCGGGGAAAAGTGATGCTGCTTCTCACTGCCTCCTGGAACCCCTTCAAATGCACCAGACAATTTGGCCCTCTCTGCTTTCCTGAGGACTCTATCCTGAAATGCACCTTTTTTCACTTTCGGCGCTCTCTGGAGCAAAAAAGACAAACGTCCAGCTTTTGCTGCCACAGCAAAGGTGCCAGCGGGGAAAAGTGATGCTGGTCCTCACTGCCTCCTGGAACCCCTTCAAATGCCCCGGACAATTTGGCCCTCTCTGCTTTCCTGAGGAGTCTATCCGCAAAAGCACCTTTTTTCACTTTCGGCGCTGTCTGGAGCAAAAAAGACAAACGTCCAGCTTTTGCTGCCACAGCAAAGGTGCCAGCGGGGAAAAGTGATGCTGGTCCTCACTGCCTCCTGGAACCAATTCAAATGCCCCAGACAATTTGGCCCTCTCTGCTTTCCTGAGGAGTCTATCCTCAAAAGCACCTTTTTTCACTTTCGGCGCTGTCTGGAGCAAAAAAGACAAACGTCCAGCTTTTGCTGCCACAGCAAAGGTGCCAGCTGGGAAAACTGATGCTGGTTCTCACTGCCTCCTGGAACCCCTTCAAATGCACCAGACAATTTGGCCCTCTCTGCTTTCCTGAGGACTCTATCCTCAAAAGCACCTTTCTTCACTTTCGGCGCTGTCTGGAGCAAAAAAGACAATTGTCCAGCTTTTGCTGCCACAGCAAAGGTGCCAGCGGGGAAAAGTGATGCTGGTTCTCACTGTCTCCTGGAACCCCTTCAAATGCCCCAGACAATTTGGCCCTCTCTGCTTTCCTGAGGACTCTATCCGCAAAAGCACCTTTTTTCACTTTCGGCGCTCTCTGGAGCAAAAAAGACAAACGTCCAGCTTTTGCTGCCACAGCAAAGGTGCCAGCGGGGAAAAGTGATGCTGGTTCTCACTGCCTCCTGGAACCCCTTCAAATGCACCAGACAATTTGGCCCTCTCTGCTTTCCTGAGGACTCTATCCGCAAAAGCACCTTTTTTCACTTTCGGCGCTCTCTGGAGCAAAAAAGACAAACGTCCAGCTTTTGCTGCCACAGCAAAGGTGCCACCGGGGAAAAGTGATGCTGGTCCTCACTGCCTCCTGGAACCCCTTCAAATGCCCCAGACAATTTGGCCCTCTCTGCTTTCCTGAGGAGTCTATCCTCAAAAGCACCTTTTTTCACTTTCGGCGCTCTCTGGAGCAAAAAAGACAAACGTCCAGCTTTTGCTGCCACAGCAAAGGTGCCACCGGGGAAAAGTGATGCTGGTTCTCACTGCCTCCTGGAACCCCTTCAAATGCACCAGACAATTTGGCCCTCTCTGCTTTCCTGAGGACTCTATCCTCAAAAGCACCTTTTTTCACTTTCGGCGCTCTCTGGAGCAAAAAAGACAAACGTCCAGCTTTTGCTGCCACAGCAAAGGTGCCAGCGGGGAAAAGTGATGCTGGTCCTCACTGCCTCCTGGAACCCCTTCAAATGCCCCAGACAATTTGGCCCTCTCTGCTTTCCTGAGGAGTCTATCCTCAAAAGCACCTTTTTTCACTTTCGGCGCTCTCTGGAGCAAAAAAGACAAACGTCCAGCTTTTGCTGCCACAGCAAATGTGCCAGCGGGGAAAAGTGATGCTGGTTCTCACTGCCTCCTGGAACCCCTTCAAATGCACCAGACAATTTGGCCCTCTCTGCTTTCCTGAGGACTCTATCCGCAAAAGCACCTTTTTTCACTTTCGGCGCTGTCTGGAGCAAAAAAGACAAACGTCCAGCTTTTGCTGCCACAGCAAAGGTGCCAGCGGGGAAAAGTGATGCTGGTCCTCACTGCCTCCTGGAACCCCTTCAAATGCCCAAGACAATTTGGCCCTCTCTGCTTTCCTGAGGACTCTATCCTCAAATGCACCTTTTTTCACTTTCGGCGCTCTCTGGAGCAAGAAAGACAAACGTCCAGCTTTTGCTGCCACAGCAAAGGTGCCAGCGGGGAAAAGTGATGCTGGTCCTCACTGCCTCCTGGAACCCCTTCAAATGCACCAGACAATTTGGCCCTCTCTGCTTTCCTGAGGACTCTATCCTCAAATGCACCTTTTTTCACTTTCGGCGCTGTCTGGAGCAAAAAAGACAAACGTCCAGCTTTTGCTGCCACAGCAAAGGTGCCAGCGGGGAATAGTGATGCTGGTCCTCACTGCCTCCTGGAACCCCTTCAAATGCCCCGGACAATTTGGCCCTCTCTGCTTTCCTGAGGAGTCTATCCTCAAAAGCACCTTTTTTCACTTTCGGCGCTGTCTGGAGCAAAAAAGACAAACGTCCAGCTTTTGCTGCCACAGCAAAGGTGCCAGCGGGGAAAAGTGATGCTGGTTCTCACTGCCTCCTGGAACCCCTTCAAATGCACCAGACAATTTGGCCCTCTCTGCTTTCCTGAGGACTCTATCCGCAAAAGCACCTTTTTTCACTTTTGGCGCTCTCTGGAGCAAAAAAGACAAACGTCCAGGTTTTGCTGCCACAGCAAAGGTGCCAGCGGGGAAAAGTGATGCTGGTCCTCACTGCCTCCTGGAACCCCTTCAAATGCACCAGACAATTTGGCCCTCTCTGCTTTCCTGAGGACTCTATCCTCAAATGCACCTTTTTTCAATTTCGGCGCTGTCTGGAGCAAAAAAGACAAACGTCCAGCTTTTGCTGCCACAGCAAAGGTGCCAGCGGAGAAAAGTGATGCTGGTCCTCACTGCCTCCTGGAACCCCTTCAAATGCCCCAGACAATTTGGCCCTCTCTGCTTTCCTGAGGACTCTATCCGCAAAAGCACCTTTCTTCACTTTCGGCGCTCTCTGGAGCAAAAAAGACAAACGTCCAGCTTTTGCTGCCACAGCAAAGGTGCCACCGGGGAAAAGTGATGCTGGTTCTCACTGCCTCCTGGAACCCCTTCAAATGCCCCAGACAATTTGGCCCTCTCTGCTTTCCTGAGGAGTCTATCCTCAAAAGCACCTTTTTTCACTTTCGGCGCTCTCTGGAGCAAAAAAGACAAACGTCCAGCTTTTGCTGCCACAGCAAATGTGCCAGCGGGGAAAAGTGATGCTGGTTCTCACTGCCTCCTGGAACCCCTTCAAATGCACCAGACAATTTGGCCCTCTCTGCTTTCCTGAGGACTCTATCCGCAAAAGCACCTTTTTTCACTTTCGGCGCTGTCTGGAGCAAAAAAGACAAACGTCCAGCTTTTGCTGCCACAGCAAAGGTGCCAGCGGGGAAAAGTGATGCTGGTCCTCACTGCCTCCTGGAACCCCTTCAAATGCCCCAGACAATTTGGCCCTCTCTGCTTTCCTGAGGACTCTATCCTCAAATGCACCTTTTTTCACTTTCGGCGCTCTCTGGAGCAAGAAAGACAAACGTCCAGCTTTTGCTGCCACAGCAAAGGTGCCAGCGGGGAAAAGTGATGCTGGTCCTCACTGCCTCCTGGAACCCCTTCAAATGCACCAGACAATTTGGCCCTCTCTGCTTTCCTGAGGACTCTATCCTCAAATGCACCTTTTTTCACTTTCGGCGCTGTCTGGAGCAAAAAAGACAAACGTCCAGCTTTTGCTGCCACAGCAAAGGTGCCAGCGGGGAATAGTGATGCTGGTCCTCACTGCCTCCTGGAACCCCTTCAAATGCCCCGGACAATTTGGCCCTCTCTGCTTTCCTGAGGAGTCTATCCTCAAAAGCACCTTTTTTCACTTTCGGCGCTGTCTGGAGCAAAAAAGACAAACGTCCAGCTTTTGCTGCCACAGCAAAGGTGCCAGCGGGGAAAAGTGATGCTGGTTCTCACTGCCTCCTGGAACCCCTTCAAATGCACCAGACAATTTGGCCCTCTCTGCTTTCCTGAGGACTCTATCCGCAAAAGCACCTTTTTTCACTTTTGGCGCTCTCTGGAGCAAAAAAGACAAACGTCCAGGTTTTGCTGCCACAGCAAAGGTGCCAGCGGGGAAAAGTGATGCTGGTCCTCACTGCCTCCTGGAACCCCTTCAAATGCACCAGACAATTTGGCCCTCTCTGCTTTCCTGAGGACTCTATCCTCAAATGCACCTTTTTTCAATTTCGGCGCTGTCTGGAGCAAAAAAGACAAACGTCCAGCTTTTGCTGCCACAGCAAAGGTGCCAGTGGAGAAAAGTGATGCTGGTCCTCACTGCCTCCTGGAACCCCTTCAAATGCCCCAGACAATTTGGCCCTCTCTGCTTTCCTGAGGACTCTATCCGCAAAAGCACCTTTCTTCACTTTCGGCGCTCTCTGGAGCAAAAAAGACAAACGTCCAGCTTTTGCTGCCACAGCAAAGGTGCCACCGGGGAAAAGATATGCTGGTCCTCACTGCCTCCTGGAACCCCTTCAAATGCCCCAGACAATTTGGCCCTCTCTGCTTTCCTGAGGAGTCTATCCTCAAAAGCACCTTTTTTCACTTTCGGCGCTCTCTGGAGCAAAAAAGACAAACGTCCAGCTTTTGCTGCCACAGCAAAGGTGCCAGCGGGGAAAAGTGATGCTGCTTCTCACTGCCTCCTGGAACC